>NC_139518.1:78208100-78430600 GCF_947247035.1 Vipera ursinii | reverse complement strand
GAGGGCATGGGAAGAAAAAGAAAGAAAGTGAAAGCTACCAGTGAAAGTAGAATGACTTCAGGAAAAAGGTCCTGCATGAAAAAGTATTTGAAGAGAACTTTACTCTCCCAAAGAGGAAGTGTGAAGTGGATGTAAGGGATGAGGATGTGGAAACCACTCAAAACAGAGTGAACACAATTATATTGCAGGGGGCAATTATATATGCATTGATAAGGAACAATGCATATAAGAGAAGGATTGTTGTCAAAGAAGAAAAATGCTAAGCCAAAATATTGTGTAATGTGAATTGAGAGAGAAAAAAAATGTGATAGAGAACATGAAGTGATAAAGGATACATCTATCTTGATTTTTACTGCTTGAAGTATGACAATCAGAGACATAGCTTCAAGGCATATAAGCTATATTAAACAGTACTTACACTTGCACTTAAAATGGACCTACTGGTTAGCAATATTTAAATTGAAAAGAAAAATGTTTTAAGATTTAAAATCAAAGGTACTAATCTTCCCTTTGGGTCTTTTGCAGTATTTAACCATCAGGAATGAAATGTTTCCTAATAAATATATTGCATGCTCAGTGAGCACACATTTAAATCAATTGCAATCATTTATTTAGAGGGATTCACTGAGGTGTAATCCTCAGAATTATATTTGCATCTTTGCTTATTCAAGCAGTTTCAGAATGGCAAAAGACAGATGGCAGCAGAACCTGATCAGGTAACAGATAAGCAGACATTTGTTTCAACATAAGTAGCCCAATTCTGAGCAAATGTATAGAAATTGGTAACTTGGGCCAATCCTTAAAAAAATAAAATCCTCAAGAATCTTTGATCTGATGGTTCACGAGTTGTTCTGCCTTGTGGTTATCCCAAGTAAAAAATAAGAGTTAGAAAGAAAATAACTGGCTTCCTCACAAAGAGAAAGATTTTGAGTGGTTTTAGGCCAGCAAACAAGATTTCTTCTAGCCAGAAATCACTAGGTGGAAAACGGTGTCTATTCTATGTGCGAAATAGACCCACCTGTTAATTAATTTATTCATTTAGTAAGTTCTGCTACTCTTTTCAGGTCCTCCCTTGTTTTTAATTGTCGGAACAGGGAAGCAAAGTGTATGTTCTAGGAAGCATTTATTTATTTATTTTTATTTTAATCCCATTTATATCCCGCCCTTCTCCGAAGACTCAGGGCGGCTTACAATCTAAGCACAAATCAATGTGCTTAGCAGTAGCCTTCATTCTATGTATATGCCTGCTTATTAGGGCTTTCCCCCCCCCCAAATGGCATTATTACAAAGTCAGCTTATTGTCCCCAACAATCTGGGTCCTCATTTTACCTACCTCGGAAGGATGGAAGGCTGAGTCAACCCTGAGCCTGGTGGGACTCGAACCTGCACTAATTTCAGGCAGCTGGTTGTTACTTAAGGAGGCATTAGACCACTGCTCCACCAAGGCTCTTAGTGGTTTGAAACTGTACTCATCTCAAATTGGAGTGATTTCTTTTGAACAAAGAGTCTAATTTTCAAGTACCTTCATAAAAAAAAATCCACCCAAATTTATTCCAATAACTGAACTTTTGTGTGAAATGTGTTGTAGGATGAACAAGCAGGCCTGGTGAGCACTATCACACATTTGGGCAAGAAAACCCTTTCCACAATTTATCCCATCTTCTACTTCAGCAGCCTCAACTCCAGAGACAGGAAAAGGAGGTAGGAATGGTGGTGAAAGAGACTTTACTTGTAATGAAGGTCTCCATCCCATTCAATTAATTTGTCTGATTCAGCATCGACACCAGGCTGAAAATATTATTCAAAAACCTAGCCCTCTGGGAAAGAAAGGCTTTAATGCTAGGAAAGGTGGAAGGAAAGAGAGGATGACAACCAACAGCAAGGTTGATAGTCTCATTTACAATATAGTAGCCACGAGTACAGTGTTTGTAGACCTGAAGGACCAGGATAGAGATTGATCATCCTAGAGAAAATCTATGCAGTTGCTAATAATCAACAATAACTTGATGGCGTGCAATCAATCAATCAATCAATCAAACAGTCAACATAGTCAGAAATGGATGGTGAGTTAGTTACATTAATCTTCAAATGATCAACAAACATATGCAGATAAGAGGGCATTAAAGCAAGCAAACAACATTTTTAGCCTTTTAAAAATATTTTTTTCTCTCTCCATTGCCCCTTCCCCATCTCCCATTTTGGAATGGATCATGATACAATTAAAAGACAATCAAAATAACAGACTAACAGGGTTGGAAAGGGTCTTGGAATAGGCCAACCCCCTGATCAGGCAGGAAATCCTATACCATTTCAGACAAATCTCTTCTTAAAAACTTCCAGGGTTGGAGCATTCACACCTTCTGGAGATATATCATTTCACTGATTAATTGTTTCAACTGTCAAGAAATCTCTCTTTTGTTCTAGCTTGCTTCTCACCTGTATTAGTTTCCATCCATTGCTTCTTGTCCTGCCTTCAGATGCTTTGGAGAATAGCTTGACCCCTCTCTTCTTTGTGGCAGGCCCTTAGCTACTGGAATACTGCTTTATTTTTGCAACAGTATGCAACTGTTCAGATTCTTCACTAGAAGTGGCTGATTGTAAACTGCACATGTTTACATGCACAGAATGGCTCGTGTTTTCTCTTTATATTGTATAAAATAGTTTATTGGCTTTTACCAAACTGGGCAGGAGAAAATGGATTTATTAAGCAAAAAGTGTGAGTGTTAGAACCCGTAAATCATGGCAAACTCTCAAATTGCTTTAAGTGGAATAAGTGGTCTGTATTTTATGTTTCTTGGCTGGATCACAGGGGGAAGAGAAAAAGATAGCAATATTGTTAGGGGAAAAAATCGAGATCCACTCTAATCTCCTTTGTCAAAGAAAATGCTGAAATATTGAGAAGTCAAGATTTCAAGCAGGAATGAATGAACAAAAGCAGAGTTCTGGTACACCTGTTCATAGGATTTAAAGGCAGTAAAGCTGGAAGCATCTTAAAAGTCCAGATATGCACTCAAGAGGAAGAGGCAAGAAAAAGAAAGGCTTAAGCCAAGATTATTGCAAAAAGCATAAGTAAACAGAAAGGGTCATTTGCTATATCCTATCCATACTTGTGCAGTCACTTTGTGCAAATGCCTTTGTAACTACAATGAGTTGGCTTGAGCATGTAAAACTGAAGAAGATTAAATGAAAATGCCTGCATTCTGGGCTTGCCAGCCATTGATTAGTTTGGAACAGTTAGAAGTTTGATACCATCTGCCGTGTTTGGCTTGCTTCAAGTAATTTGTAAGAACCTTTGATATCTGTCCAGTGCCAGTGCTGAATTCAACTTGAAGCTACGTTTGGTTCATAACTTTTTCTAACAGAATGGAGTTGCTCTTGTTGGATAACTACATGGAATCCTTGTGGAACCTGAGACCCAGCTATTGATATGCCCCAGCTATTTTCTGGAGTGTTCTTCTTGGCATACCAGAAGCTGGGTGAAAATAAATATTTCAAGATGGCGTTTATGATCACATGAACATGATTACCATTTATTAACGGTCAATAAATGCCTCCTAGATATCCCCACACCAAAATAAATAAAATAAATTAGCTCCAGATGAAGTTGATAATCATCATCATCATCATCATCATCATCCAGTGAGGCACTACCTTGACGTGGCTGTGGGGCTTGTGTACTTTGAGGAAGATGAGAGCTATGCCAGAGGTTCAACCATACTGGACAGGTCTCATCAGAGGAGTCAGACAAAGAATGTCTGTCCCATAAAAAATATATATGGTGAGATGTAAATTTCAGAATGCCATACAGGTTTGGAGGTCACCTGGGTTAACAAAGTCTGTGCTAGATGTTGGAGTTCCTGGATATCTGGTGAAAAATGGGTTACAGGACTCAGGACTGTTGGCTAGCAACCAGGGCCAGCAGCTGCAGAACTACTGGAAGAAAAGGTGTTTACCCATCACAAATACACAGTGATTGAAAACAAAGAAATAATGATCTGTTATTACAGATCAAGTCCAACAAGAAGAGGATATCTAAAATGAATGCACCAGTTCTGGAAAGAACAACAGCCAGAATCAGAAATAACAGAACAGAGACTAGCAGATCAATGGCAATTTGTAATACGAAATAAAGTATTCACAGAAACAGAATTGGACGAACTGCAAAGGTTTACCCAGGGCAAAGAAATCAAAGCCTTGCAAGAAGTAATTCAGAATGTAGAGGCAAGCCAGGGGGAGTTGGCAGTGAAGGAATCCATCAGAGATATACAACTGTTCTCATTTGGAAACCAGGCACCTCTCCCTCAGGAAGAACAAAGCCCTCTAACTAAAGAAATAAAAGAATTGAAACAAAGAATAACTGAGCATCTAGAACAGCACAAAAACAACAGAATAAGGCTGCCTGCATTGAAGCTTGTTCCAAAGAAATAGCTAGCACAAGCACTAAAAGATGCAAATACTACAATATCAAGTATAAGCACCAATTCACTGCAAGAAACAAAACAACTAATGTACAGCACAGCTGCATTTATAACTGAATATCTGGGATGCAAAATCAACAAAGAAGAAAAACAAACAAACAGTGCACCACAAAAATGGAAGGTTAGACTAGAAAATAAGATCAGCAAGTTAAGATCACATGCAAGCAAGCTAGAACAGATGAAAGAAAAGAAGCTGAAGAACAAGAAGACCAAATAATACCTAATCAAGAAATACCGCTTAGAAACAAGGAAGATCAAGGAAACACTGGAAATAATAAAGCAGCAAATAACAGCTATAGCCAGTAGATACAAAGATACAAAGCTCGGATTGCAAATTATAGACAGAACCTCCAATTTCAATCCAATCAGAAAGATTTCTACCAATCCATCAGTGGAGAAACTGTAATTAGTCAGTCAGTACCTGAGAAGGAAGAAATAGTGCAGTTCTGGAAGCAGATATGGGATAACCAACGAAACACAACAAAGATGTAGCTTCGTTAAAAGAGATGGATACAAATAAAACAGAGGTTGAAATGAAATAATTAGTAATAACAACAAAAATGGTAGAAAAAAGAGCAAGGAAGATCAAAAATTGGTCAGCACCAGGTGAAGATGAACTGCATGGGTTTTGGTTGAAACATCTAACTGTTATATACCCACTCATTGCCAAGCAGTTCAACAATATACTACAAGGAGGAGAAATTGAAAAGTGGCTAACAACTGGGAAAACCTACCTAATAATGAAAAATCCAGCAAAAGGGGCAACGCCAGGTAACTACAGGCCAATTACCTGCTTATCAACAACTTTCAAATTGCTAACTGGTGTGGTAGCTGATGCAGTACAAAAGCATCTAGTTGAAAACAATCTCTTTCCACCCGAACAGAAAGTAAACCGCCCCAATAGCAGAGGAACAAAAGATCAACTCTTAATAGATAAAATGGTCTTGGAAAACTGTAAGAAAAGAAGGACCAACCAGAATGTGGTGTGGATTGACTACAAAAAAGCATTTGACTCCCTGCCACATGACTGGATAATCAAGTGCCTAGAAATAACAGGAATCAGTAGAAACATCTGATGGTACAATGGAAGACACAGTTGCAGGTTAATGGTGAAAGACTGGGAGGGGTTAATATTAAGAGATGAATATTTCAAGGAAAATCATTATCACCACTACTATTTGTTATTGCATTGTTTCCTCTGTCAACAATACTGAATAACTTAGGACATGGCTATCAAACATCAAAAACATCTGCCAGACTATCCCACCTCCTTTACATGGATGATCTGAGAAAACAATGAGAAGACAGCAACAGACAGTAAGTGCCGCCTATGCAAAGAAGCTGAAGTAACAGTGGACCACCTGGTAAGCTGCTGCAAGAAGATCACACAGACTCACTGCAAGCAGCAGCATGACAAAGTAGCAACAATGGTGTATTGGAAGATCTGCAAGAAATATTATTTGCCTGTAAGCAAGAACTGGTGGGATCGTAAAATAGAGAAAGTTATAGAAAATGATAAAGTTAAACTGCTCTGGGACTTCAGAATTCAAACAGACAAGCACCTGCAACACAACACACTGGACTTAACAATTGTCAATAAGTGGACATGGATAGTGCCTGGAGACAGCAGAATAGACGAGAAAGAACTGGAGAAGATAACAAAATACAAAGACGTACAAATAGAAATAGAAAGACTGTGACAAAGGCAAGCAAGGGTAGTACTAATAGTGTTAGGCATATGATTAAGCCTACCTGGTTGCGTTGGAAATATATAAGCCATGATGTATGATATCACTTTAAATGTGATGATTGGTCAAGGGTGTGTTTGCCTCCCAACGGCCATAAGAGGGAGCTAGGGACAGAGTTTCTCTCTCTCTGCTCTCGCTGTTTTTTTACTGTTAGTTACTCTGTTACTGCTATTGTTGGTTTGCTACTGTGTTAAACCTGAACAACTGTGTTTTGACCTTTGGACCTGTAAGAAGACTTTGTATTTGGAATACTCCTTGAACTGTTACTATTGTTTATCTGTTCTTTACAGGTGTATGACCTGGACTGTTTATTTTTGACTGTGCTTTGTATTACACCACAAGGTAAAGTATTTTGTTTTTTCACACCTCAGTGTATCTGTGTGGTTAGTGTGTGAACTTTGCTGCTCTCAGTACCTTTTTTTTGTCTGTTCAAATTCTTGTTAGCTCAAGGAGATCTCTGCACAATTCCTGACAAATAGTAATAGGCACTTTGGGTGCAATCCCAAAAAAACTGGAGCAGCACTTGAACACCATTGGCATTGACAAATTCACCATTAGTCAATTGCGAAAGGTGGCTTTACTAGGAACTGCTTCCATTCTCTGGCGATATCTGTAATACCATCAAACATCCACACCTGCTTATCCCAGGTTCTTGGTAAGGACTCGATAGGTAGACAAAAATGCCAAATCCAGTCTGAACATCTGGCTGACAGTGTGAATAATAATAATAATAATAATAATAATAATAATAATAATAACAACAACAACAACAATAACAATAACAATAATAATAATCTGTTTATTCCAGCCATATGGTCAGAAACAGTAAAATATACAATTGTAGGTTACTTACATACATATATAAAAATGCACTGAGCATGATCGAATGATGAATAAGAACACTTATAATAAAATTAATTTTAAAAAATATTTTAAAAGTTCTAAAAATAATATTTTCAAATATATTTATCTTATTTATGTTTCCGACGAATCCCCAGTGCTGCTGCGCAGTATCTAGCTATGTGCACCATAATCACAGCCTGTTCATCCTTAAGCAGCCATGGGAGATAAGTAGTGTCAGAACAGGCAGGATACTTATCAATTATTGGGAGGATATGGGTTTTTTTTAATATCTCTATTGAAAGAGCATCGAAGGAGCATGTGTCCAACGGTCTCCACCTCTCCTGAGTCACAGGAGCACAGTCTTTCAGTCAATGGTATCTTTTTATACTTGCCGTACAGGACGGGTGATGGAAGCGCACGACACCGTGCAAGCAAAAATGCTTTCCGGTGGTTTGCCAACTCCAACTGTCTAAGATAACTGATGGGCTTAACAACGTATCTAATAGACTCTGGAGCCAGAAACAGCGGAGCGATCCCAAGTCTGCTTGCCTCTTGATATCCTCTACCCTTTGTTGCAAGGTTTGTTTTGCTTGGTCATAGTCCAATTTGAGTATGGGGAAAAGCCTAGTCTGGTGAGGTTGGACTCAACAGCCTTGATCCATGATGAGGAAATTTTGTCTTGGAGGATTAATACACCTTTGCTCCGTGAGCTGCATTGGTTGCCAGTTGTCTTCCGGGTAAGGTTCAAGGTTTTGGTTATGATCTTTAAGTTATGATCTTTAAGTTATGATCTTTAAGTCCCTACATGGCATGGGTCCGCGATACCTCGAGGACCACCTGCTGCCGGCGTCGACTCCCCTCCGCCCTGTGCGCGCCCACAGAGAGGGCCTCCTCAGGGTGCCTCCTGTCAAGGAATGTCGACTGGTGGCCCCCAGGGGGAGGGCCTTCTCTGTGGGTGCTCCAGCGTTATGGAATCAACTGCCGGTCGAGCTCCGGATGGCATCAGACCTCCGATCCTTCCGTCGCGGGTTGAAGACCCATTTATTTGAACTAGCGGGTCTGGCCTGATGGGGGTACTTGGGTTTTTTATTGGTTTGTTTTAGTATTCTGGTTTTAACTTGGGCATTAATTTAATTATTTTTTAATGTTTGTATTGGTGTTTATATTTATGCCCTGTGAACCGCCCTGAGTCCCTTTGGGAGAAGGGCGGTATAAAAATCTCAATAAATTAAATTAAATTAAATTAAATTAATAGAGCAAGGCCTTGTGGAAAGAAATTAAGCTTTAGTCAGATATTTAAAGATACTATAATGCCATCTATCAGTCGTGCCCACTTCCCTGTGATCATATGGACCAGGTCTGTTCACATTTTCTGATCTTGTTTGTTTCCATTGTTTTATTCTCTGGCTGATGTCAGCCTTGATGGTATCTAGCCACTGTGCTTTTTGGTTTCATTTCCTTTTATTGCTGATCATTCTGAGAATAATATTGCCTTTTCCAGTGAGTTTGAACATGAGATAAATAAGTTCAAATTTTGTGGGTTTGCCTTGCAGCGATGTGTCTGGTTTTATACACTCCAACACTTGCTTGTTTGTCTGCTTTGCTGCCCAAGGAATGCACAAGAGCCTTCTCCAACACTGCAGCTTGAATGAGTGATTTTCCTCCTGTCTAGTTTTTCCATGGTCCAACATTCATAACTGTGAAATCATTAATATGAAACTCTTAGCATGAAACAATTATGCTCCCTTCATGTAACGTGGTAGTCTGGTGGTGTGATTGCCTTGCCCTGGGTTATATTTCATTTTTAGAATAAAAAAGCATAAATTACAGTCACTTGTGGTATGAGCTTTAATTTTCTGAAAGCATCTTTGCAGTGCAAATTTGCCTATTTTAAAACTGTATTTTCTCCCTCGTGGACTGATTATTTTTTTGTAATAATAGCCATTTTGCACTACCCTATAGCAAGTGGAAAATCAGATGCCCTGTGTTCTACTGACAAACTGTTTTACAACTAGAACATAATGCTTAACAAAATAGGGGGGAATCTCAAACATATCCTGAGCATTGAAAAAAGTATCAAATCTTTCGTGTATATATTCTTTTTTTTCCATTTTTCTAAGGTGATGTGGTATGCATTTCAATATTTCATCTAATTTAATACTGTAAGGAGCTAAAATACATTCCAGTTACCTGTGATTAAAAACCCAAAACTGCATCCATTCAAGATAAATCCTGATATGTAAAAAGGACAAAAAATTAAAATCTGCCCATTATCTAATCCTATAAAATGCAAACAAATTTCCTGGAAGTGTTACAGATGACTATGAAAATGATACAAAAGGCCTTCATGAGATGAATCGGATCACTGCTGCACCTTAGTGAGGTAAAAAAAGTTTCATGTCCACAGTTGGAAATGTATGCATGTCTAATGAACATTACAGAATACAAGTAACAATGCATTATTGTGCTGCTTTGTACAGTGGCAATAAATGTCTCTGCTTGCATTGTTCCATAGCTTACCAAATTCTGCTTTTTTGGTGACACTAGAGAATCTCACCAAAGACAACATTGTGAGGAACATTTCCTCATTTCTACATTGCCTTATAGTCCCGATAGAATAATCCCAATTTGTCCCACTTAGATCTCAAAATATTATTTCAGTTAATGCAGCCTAAAAGCAGGTGACTCTCTATATTAGTGATCCAGTTTTGTTAAATTCATATCCATATGACTTTAGGGAGTAAGAGAGCTTTTTAGTAGTTATGGCCTACAAACTTTTCTGGATATGCTTATAGACTGAATATGTGTTGTTACAGGTTCCTGAAAGGTCATTTTTGTGGGCCAGCCCTGAAAAGTGTTCCAGAAGTTTAAATTCAGGTGCATTCAGACATGACAAGATGGGATCACATCACTCTAATTGTGATAGAAGTGAACTGGTTGCCAAATTCCCTTCAGGACCCAGCTGAAAGTTCTGGCATTGACGCTGAAAGCCCAAATGTCACAAGCATTTTCAAGGTTGTCTTTCCCAAACTGGTTGTGGAGTCTTCTGAGGAAGTCCTCTTCCAAGTGTTTTTCATAGACTCTGAGTTACAAGGGAGGAAACGTCTTTGGTTGACCCATCTTCTCTACAGCGATGTGTTTTGCCAAGTGTCAAAATGCCATATATATGGTTCTTTTGAGGATCTACAGACAACAATCACACAGGCAGGCAAGGAGAATTTTAAGCTGTATCGTTTAACTGCAATAAGTAAACTGAAGAGAAACACAAAAAAGCAATGTACTCCCGGACTGGGTTTTATACTACAAAACATGTGTGTTAATATGGTTATAGGAATGGATTACTCTTAGACACAAAAGACTAGTGTACTTAGAAGGACATAATTTGCAATTGGGATGGCACGCTTTTTATGGTATGGAAAGAACAATATTCACAGATATTTTCAAAATCACTATGTAAGAAATGCTTTATTTTTAATATGGGAAAAGATAAAAGTGAAAACATATATGAAAATTCCAGAGTGGCTTTCATCAATGGAAGTGTTTGCTCGTCCAAATTTAATTAATCCTGAGAAAATTTTAACATACAAAGATATCTTGAATATCGAAGGGAACATAAAAAAAAAACAAGAGTTGGAAAAACAGGGCATCGACTTATCATGGTGGCCTTATTTACAAATACAAACAAGATATGAGAAAGGTAACAAAATATATGGCTTCTATAAGGAGCAGACAATGTTTGATCAGGCACTATTAACATCAGATGAAAAACTGATTAAGAAATTATATAATTTTTTGTTAAGCTTAAAGATGGAAGATGAACAAGTAAAAGAAACAATGATAACATGGGATAAAAACTTTGGGCATAATATGGAATTAGAAAATTGGCAAAATCTTTGGGAAAGAAACTATAAAATAACAATGGCAACTGCATATAAAGAAAATCTGTATAAAATGTTCTGTAGATGGCACTTACCACTGGCCAAACTAGCAAAAAAGTTTAAAAATATGTCTAGCAATTGTTGGAAGTGTAGGCAAAAACCAGGCATATATTATCATCTTTGGTGGACGTGCCTTAAAGCAAAAAAAATTCATACTTGGTTAGAATTTTTTTAAAGAAAGCATGTAGATTTTAAACCAAAATTATTTTTATTAGGCATTATTTCAGGAAAATATGAGAAAGAAAATATATATTTAATGGTACATGTACTAACAGCAGCAAGAATTGCTTATGCGCAGAATTGGAAAAATGAAGAAATGCCATCTGAAGATGACATAATCAAGAAAATTCTGGAATGTGCAGAAATGGACAGACTGACTGAAGATTAAAGAAAAAGCAGATATAGAATATTTTCAAATATGGGATGTATTTTACCAATAGCTGGAAAAACAGGGTAGAGATTAGGATTTTATCACATGTTATTAAGATAAGACCCAGACAACATGTTGTTTATTAAGTACTTATGAAATGTAAACTTATATAAAAATAAATAATAAATATTTTATTTTGGATACTGTATTTCTGAATGGATGATAGAGTAAGATCTCTCTCTCTCTCTCTCTCTCTCTCTCTCTCTCTCACACACACACACACACACACACACACACACACACACACACACAAACACACACACACAAACACACACAAACAAACACTAATTCTGGACAATTTATAACCAATAAAAATAATTAAAACAAATCCTAAAACCATACCCACATCCACCCTAGAATCCAATTCCCAGAGTTCTACTTAAAGATAACAAATATATGTATAAATAAAGCCAATAATAATTAATAATCAACAATAACATCTAGTTGCCAATAAGCTTCTAGTTGCACCCCAAATTCTCAGTAAAATAAGATTGTCTTCTTGAATACAGATGGCATGGGAGTGGTCTCATCTTTTGCTGAAAGAAAATTGCAGAGAAGGAAAGGTTTATGACATAGGATCAGCATTTATTTGGAAACATATTCCAGCATATCGTGAAATTCCTCCCTGACAGGAATTATTGGATTGCTGTCAATATTTTAGCAAGGACCTTCAAGAATATTTAAGTATATATAAATATATATCGGTATATATTGGTATAGCATAAGGGGTAGGCAACTTGGTGTCCTCTAAATGTTTTGGATAAGAATCTCAGTTAACCCAAGCCAGGGGTAAGAAATCTATGTGGCACCAAACTGTCTTCCTTAGATTAATCTTTCACACCTATAACACATTTTATTCATTAATCACAAAGTCATTTAAGTATAAAAGTTTTTCAAGGTTCCACAATGCTTATTAGCTGAGTTCTCATGATATAGAGAACCACAAACTACCACACGCATTCTAATCTTCTGTGTTTCCTGGCTGAAGTTTATACCTCAGTGTGTTGTGCAAACCCTGGAAATTGATTTGAATAATCATCATGGTTCAAATAATGAACGTTCACCAAGATATGCAAACATAGTCAGTAATTATTTTCCTTTTTCTTTTTATAGCCATGGCATCTTCCCCCCTGTATTTTGAAACTTTATTTGGCTGAGTCAGGTTTGTTATATTTTAAATATAGAACTGGAACACTATTATAAGGAACATGCTAAGAAGTTACTATTCCCTTAGGCTATGTGACACTATTTGAAAGGTGAATTGTAAAGCCCACACAGTCTGAGCATTCAACTCCTTTTCTAACATTAAAAATAAAATCTTCTGGCAGACAAAATCTCCTTCCGTTGAGTCAGCGTTATGATAAGAAGGGCAAAAAAAGCAGTAGGCTCTAGCCAAGGAAAAGTGTTTAATTGACATTTGTCCTCATCATGGAATACTTGCTGACTTGGCTAGTTTAGATTCTGTAATAATTTTCAGCATTGGATTATAGGAGCATTTGTTTTTACTTCTTGCTTCTTCTCCACCAGTACTCTTCCCAGTTATGTATATTGCTGAATTAACATCTATACATTAGTTAATATTCTATAGATCTAAAAAAAATATTTAGATCTATAAAATATTTTTCCCATTTTAGATATCATATCGACCTGACCAAATATATTAGTGCAAAGATAATTTTGTGGAGGATCAGCTGTTTAGGATGGCCCAAGATAGGAAGTGGTGAACAATACAAATAAACTAGATTATCCTGGAATTTAATTAGGATGCCTTGCAGTGGTCGTCGCTGTGAGTGGGTTTATATTGCATCTCCTCTAACATGAAAAAGAGAAGATCCATTCAAACGAATCATGCAAAGATGTGTGGGAAGTCAGCCCCCCCCCCGAGAAAGAAATATTAAAAGGGCAGAATATTACATTTCCTCAAAGGATATTAAAGAGGCAGAAAAGTATGTCCAGTTTTTCTTCAAAGCCTCAAGTCTCCCTCCTCCAGCAGAAACCAGTTCTGTAGAAATGCAGATGTAATAATCCATTCAGGAAGGTTGGAGCCCTCCAGCTAGAAGCTTAGGAAGACAAAGATGCCTAAAATCTACATACCTCACCCAAACTCTAAGACAGGACATAATAGGATTAACCCACAGATGCCAAAGGGGCACACTCAGACTCAGGTCAAAGTACATGACACAGGAAATGCAAAGCCTCGAACAGGAAACAATTCCAAACAAAAGCCCAAGAGGGTATAAAAACCCACTGCCTACTACATTTGCTCTCTCTCTTTTTTCCAGAGCCATCTTTCTGTCTGGCTCTCCTCTTCAATCAACTACAACCTTCTTTCTAAAACAGTATCCATGTTGTTTATTCCCGGCTTGGACTGAACCCCGCTGAAAATTTTTCCTTCAACAATGAAAAATATGTTTGGAATACTGAGATCCATTCGTTTTAATGTTTTCAGTGTTTGTTTTTTGTGTTAGAACTATATTTTGCTTTTTCTTCAGGGATTCAAAGTAGCTTACAAGGTCCTTCTCTGTATCTGCATAACGATGAACCTCAGGAGGTGAGTTCAGCTGAGAAGATGGTTCTAAATGTCCAGAGTGAGTTTCTACGGTTGAGCATCAGGTTCTTGTACAATACTTTAGTCACTATATCACAATGTAGCGAGAAAGAGAATTTCAGTAACTATAGTTGAGGAATACAATCATATCAATCAATCAGAATAGAGCTGGAAGGGACCTTGGAGGTCTTCTAGTTCAACCCCCTGCTCGAGGGGGAGACCAGGGGTCAGCAACCTGAAACAGTGAAAGAGCCACTCGAAACCTGTTCCCTCACAAAAGGAAAAACTGGGAGCCTCAAAAAATGTGTGCACATGGGCGTACATGCGTGCATGCGCAGAACAGGGTTTGACTGAAGAGTGGAGCCAAGGCAAGATATGAACCTACCCTGCATATTTGAATTGATTGGTTGAACTTTTTTAGTCCCACTTTTTTTTTGGACTGCACATGGCAGAGGACTGGGAGCTGCAGGAGATGGCTGAAAGAGCCACATGTGGCTCTGGAGCCACGGGTTGCAGACCTGTGCCCTATACCATTTCAGACAAATGACTGTACAGTCTCTTCTTAAAAACCTCCAATGATGAAGCAACCACAACATCTGATGGCAAGCTGTTCCACTGATTGACAGTTCTCTGCCCTTTAGTGTTTTGGAAAATAAGTTGACCCTTTCCTCATTGTGGCAGCCTCTCAAATACTGGAATACTGCTATCATGTCCCCTTAATCCTTCTTTTCTCTAGACTAGCCAAGCCCAAATCCTGCAACTGTTTTTTATATGTTTTAGTCTCCAGGCCTTTAATCATCTTAGTTTCTCTTTTTTGTATTTTTTTTTCCCAAAGTCTCAACATCCTTTTTGTAATGTGGTGACCAAAACTGGATGCAATATTCTAGGTGTGGCCTTACTAAAGCATTATAAAGCAGTATTAATACATTTTCTTGCTTATTTTAATTATTATTTCTAGTCTTTCTTTTGCAGTTAGGTTTTTGGTAGATTGGGCTGTAGTTTCTTTTTGCGTGAAGACTGATGCAAAGAATGAGGTAAGCAGCTCTGCTTTCTCTCTACTGCCTGTTACCTCATTGCCATCTTCTCTCTTTAGTGGACCTATTATTTTTTTCTTGTTATTTATATGTTGAAAGAAGGAAAAAAATCAAGGAAACAATAGGTCCACTAAAGAGAGAAGATGGCAAAGAAGTAACAGGCAGAATACAATACAATACAATACAATACAATACAATACAATACAATACAATACAATACAATACAATACAATACAGTACAGTACAGTACAGTACAGTACAATACAATACAATACAATACAATACAATACAATACAATACAATGCAATGCAATGCAATACAGTACAATACAATACAATACAATACAATACAATATTATTGTTTAAATTACTTGCTTTTTTATTTTTATTTTTATTTTTTTTATTTAATTCCATTTATATCCCGCCCTTCTCCGAAGACTCAGGGCGGCTTACAAGCTTAGCAGTAGCCTTCATTCTATGTATATGCCTGCTTATTAGGGCTTTCACACACACCCCAAGCGGCATTATTACAAAGTCAGCTTAATTGCCCCCAACAATCTGGGTCCTCATGTGTATTTTAGCTTCTCTGTTCGACAAAAAGTGGATTCTGTCTATAATATCTGTGTTTGGTATAATATTTGCAGCTAATAGAAATTATATCTCAAATTAACACTCTTATCCAAACTATAAATCACAAGGTAGTTTACCAGTCACAAATAATTATATTCTGAGCTACAATGGCCCAAGTACCAACATATAGCTTCAGTTCAAGGATAAATTTTCATTTATTGTTGATATGGAGCATTTGAAATAAATCATATACTAATGGGATATTTCCTTTTACTTAATGTATGTGAAAATCTATGTCACATTCTAATTTTAGTAGCTCCCTCTGGCCCTGTTATCCCTTCACTACTTCCATTTCTTTCACGGAACATGTCCCTTTTTTTGTAAAATTTCTTGGAATGGGCAAAGGGTGCTTAGTTTAATCTCACATGCATCTTTTCTTACACCCCATTTCCCTCTCCTTTATTTCTTTGCTATTTTTCCTTCAGCAGAATAATCAAGGACAAGACTCTAATGTGCATAAAACTGCATCTTCAGCTTGATGTTCAGTTTTCCCAAATTCCTTATGCAAAAATAAAGGACATTTGTATTATCCACATAAAACATAAGATCCTCCTCCTCCTCCTCCTCCTCCTCCTCCTCCTCCTCCTCCTCCTCCTCCTCCTCCTCCTCCTCCTCCCTTTCTAAAGGCCAGCTTTAGAATTACATATGAGCATGAATCTTAGATCTACTTGGATGAGGTTACCTATATAAAACCTACTTAATTCTCAGTGTAATTACTGGGATCCTCTCTCCAAGATGAAGATTTGTCACTTCCTTCTATTGAACAAGTAAAGTGCTAGGGTTTATGAATCTAATTGTAATAAAGTTAACTTTCCAACTACTCCTTCGGTCTTACACAGTTCAGAATTGTTAATGAATGCTATGTTTACATTACTATTGAGCTGTAATATACCTATAGCTTCTAAGAGCCATGATGTTTGAAGCTCCAAGACATGAACAGTTTTAATGTGCTTGTAAGAATTCTCTCCCTTCCTTTTCTGGCAGCTCCAAAACTGACATAAATGCTCCTCTAGTGCTTTTCCTAACACTCTTTGCTCCATTCATACTAGTTACTGCCAATATGGGATGCGTATGCACAAAGACTGTGAAAAAGACTCTATGGGTTATCGTCACAAAATATATACTCAACTTGGGAAAGATTTCCACACAAACAAGCAAGTATGTAAAGAGATCACTATCATCTTTAGCAAAAAACCAAAACAACAACAAAAAACCCTGCAGAACAAGATCAAGAGGTCACCAAATTGGTGAAAGACATTCAGAGAGACACACTCATGTTTATTTCTACCAAGCTACATGAAAGGGAATGAGAAAAAAAGAAATTACTAAATTGCAGGGGATCAGGAGATAGTTGAAGTGGAGAAATAGTGAAGCTAGTTGAATTTTGCAGCCTGTCCAGCCTGTGGATCACAAAGAATTTCAAAACCCCAAGAGATGAATTCTGAACCTATTTCCATATTGGGGTTTTTTTTTACATTCTGTTTCTTGTATTCCATCATATCCGGGGATTGGAACCTCTCCTGATATGACCTGAAACTTTCCCTCAATTTTTCTCTTTCCTTTGAAACATAAGGGATGAGAAGGTGCTAATGAGACTAGATTTCAATCTCTGAGATGGAATTTCCTTCTTAAATATGATTAAATCTTTGATTACTGTGAACATGTGCTCCCAGGAAATGAGGGTTGTGATTTTAAATAATTAAGCTGAAATGAATACAATAATGCTGTGCCAAAATTTTCTTTGTAATTTATGTCAAGTTTTCTTCACCTATGAATTAAACTTCCATATTTCTACTTTGTTTTTAGGATACATTCTCAGATTCATCTTGATACAGTATTAGAATTTATGTTAGTTTTGGTGTCCCTCTATGGGTGAGAAGAGGCTAGACAGATGGTATAGGTCAGGGGTCTTCAAACTCGGCCCTTTTATGAATTGTGGACTTCAACTCCCAGAATTCCTCAGCTAGGCATGCTGGCTGAGGAATTCTGGGAGTTGAAGTCCACAAGTCATAAAAGGGCCAAGTTTGAAGATCCCTGGTATAGGTTCTCCTATTTGAGCAGTGGGCTGGACTAAAAGAACTCCCAGGTCCCTTCCAGCTCTATTCTATTCTAAAATGAAAGAAGCTGGCAAAAATTAATGCAGGATATTTTTTCTTCATATCACTGAAATTTAACCAGAGATCGTCAAACCAGACCCATACTTAATTCTTTTAATGTTTACTGTGCCACAAGACTTTATTGGTTTTGATGCTACAACTTTCTGCATATTATGTACTATTATCAAGTACTGTTTCCATCATCCTGGCAAGACCTGGGAGTTAACTTGCTGTTACAAGTTGCAGTTTTTACTGTAAAAGTTAATATTAACTGTCTAGGAGAGTTCTAGCAATCTCCTTTTTTTGTACCTTGGGAGAGAGGCCTTATTCTCTCTCTCTCTTTTTAAAGAAGAATTAGAATTTCAACTTCTATCTATGGAAAAAAACTTCTGTGCTAATTATGACTAACACCCTATTTATTCAGATTTAAATTAGTTAGCCTTTGAAAACATTTAACCTTGATCATGTTATACAGAATATCAATCTTCTACTGTGGTCAGAGATAAAGAGGCAGTTGTTATTTACAAGCTTTACTATAAAGTGGCATATATTTGTGCTGGTTTGAAGCTCAGAACCTTACAAAGTTTTGTAACATAGAACTAAAGGAGAATAACTAATACTTTAATTCTCACTTCTAGCGTGGCACGGCTGCCTAGCCATGGCTATCCCATAATTAATAGATTATGAAAAGCTCCAGTGCAATGTGTTTGTCAAAATATATACCCAAGGTCAAGTCTCGAATCCATGACAGAGCTCACTGGATAACTCTGAATCAGTCCCAGTTCCACACCCAGGATTGCTGATAAAAGGATAACATTAGAGAGGTTCTCATATCAGCAACCTTGATAAATCATAGAAAAGATAGGTCATTGAAATAATTATTGATAAGAATTATTGGTGTCTTCTAAATTCCATGAAGAAATTCCTTACTGCCTATGAATTTGTTATTATTGTTGCTGCCTGCAGCAAACCAGCCATTTACACTGATGATTCAATTGGGCAATATGTATTTTCCAGTTCATTGCCATTTGAATGACAAAGCCGTCTTTACATACAGTAATTTTTTTTTTGAGATGTGGATTACTATCAGGAAATATATGTGTTTGATCTTTGCAGTGATTGAAATGATGGAGGGCTAGGATAGGAGTGCTTAATGCTTGCTTTTCAAAGTGTGACATGTTTTCATGTGTGAAAATAAAATTATATTTATAATGCTCCTGACTTTGGGCTTCTGAGATAGCCTTTCTTTCTCTCAAGCATAATATCCTAATGGAAGGGAGATGGTAAGACAATTTGTACTTATCTGAAAATGTAATAGTAGCCATAAGAGTAGATGGGGTGAAAACATTCAATCATAGCAAGAGGCCAAATGATGTGTATTGCAATAGTAATAATAGTTGGCATTCATATAAAGCTGCGAAGTACAATAAGCCCTTGATATTATATTATATCTCTGTAAGGTAGGGAAGTTACATTATCTCTGTTGAGGGATATACAGGCCAAATAGATGGGGAGATGCTGCCTAAAGTTTATAACTGGAGAAAAGAGTTGACTTAGGAAAGGTTTTGGCCTCATAAAAAGGTAAAGGTAAAGGTTCCCCCGCACATGCGTGCTAGTTGTTTCCAACTCTAGGGGCCAGTGCTCATCTCCGTTTCAAAGCCGAAGTGCCAGCGCTTGTCCGAGGACGTCTCTGTGGTCATGTGTCCGGCATGACTAGATGCCAAAGGCACACGAAGCACTGTTACCTTCCCACCGTAGTGGTCCCTATTTTTCTACTTGCATTTTTTACGTGCTTTCGAACTGCTAGGTTGGCAGAAGCTGGGACGAGTAACAGGCGCTCACTCTGTAACACAGCACTCGGGATTTGACCCGCCAAATTGCCGACCATCTTATTGACAAGCTCAGCATCTTAACCCACTGAGCCACCGCGTCCCTTTTGGCCTCATAAGATTGCCAAAACGATTATTTTCTTTCTCAGTTTGTAATATCCTCTTGGCAGTCTGATTTACAATAATTTTCACAGTTCTTTGCCTACTGTGTACATTTTCTGTCTCCATTTTTGGGGTTGGGTGTGAGGCTTAAATGCCACCACTGCAGACTTGTTTGTTTGTTTGTTTATCACATTTGTTTAACCTTCTCACAGTAAAGTGGCTTCCAATAAAAACTAAATATTAAAAATTACATTTACAAGACACCAGCAATATGATTAATAGCAAAATAGTGCAGAGAACTGATGTTAAAAACAATGCAGCCATCTCATCAAATTGCCATTTCTTTGAGATCCCCAGGCCTGATGACATTGCCACTTTTTAAGGGACTTCAGGAAGAATGTCAAAGATGGGGCCAATCACACCTTGGTGGGGGAAAGCAGTGTTTCAAGGGTGAGTGCCATGGAAGAAAAGGTCCATCTCTTGGGTCCTGACAGATAGCAAAAGCACTTAAACTTATATACCGCTTTATAGTACTTGCCAGTCCTCTCTAAGCTATTTACAGAGTGAGCATATTGTCTCCAACAATCTGGGTCCTCGTTTTACTGACCTCAGAACACCCTTCTGAAGGCTAAGTCAACCTTGAGCCAGTGAGAATCAAACTGCTTGCAATCAGCAGAATTAGCCTGCATTCTTACCATTGCATCACCATGGCTTTTTGCAGATGGTAGATAGATAGATAGATAGATAGATAGATAGATAGATAGATAGATAGATAGATAGATAGATAGATAGATAGATAGATAGATTGATAGTGCCACAGATGGTGCCACAACATACTTCTTCTGCCAGACTTGATGGGATGAGCAGATGCAATCAGGTGAAGGTAATACCTCAAATAGCCTGTCTCAATGTCATGAAGAGCTTTAAATGTCAAAACCAGATCTGAACGTGGATCTAGAAGAAACTGCAAACCAGTCCACTGAGACCAGTCTGCCCCAGTAATGGCAGTGGTGGGATTCAGCCAGTTCGCACCACTTCAGCAGAACCAGCAGCTAATTTTTTGTTGCCCCAGCCCAGAATGGACTTCCGGAAGCGGCATCCACACAGAGAACCGGTAGTTCACCTATTTGAATCCCACCACTGAGTAATGGTATTAGCATATAACCTTGAGATGGGAGGAAGAGGAGAAGAAGCAGTAGACTAGACCATAGTCAGAGAAGAGGCAGCCTGGGTGGTGGAAAACATCTCAAATGAGAACCTTCCTGGTTTCTTGGATTGTAAAGACAAGGAGAGTGGGTGATCTGCTTTCAGGCTTACAAGACTTTGTTACTGTAACATTACAATAAAGGTTAATGCTTGTTAACTTGTTACTGTTAATACTTAATACTGGTTAGCGCTTGTTCCCTGGACTACTTCTGATGGCTGACAGCCCCAATGCCTGCTGTTCACTTAAACCATTTTAGCTGTAAAGATAAGCCCTGGATTTATGCAGTCATTTCACTCTCCACTATGGCTATGTCCAAGTGGACATTTTATGGAGAAGGCAAAGAAGGATAAGGGCAGAAAATCTAGCTGATGAAGGATGCCACCAGAAGCTGTAAATGCTCCAACACTGGAAGTTTTTAAGAAGAGACTGGACAGTCATTTGTCTGAAATGGTATAGGGTTTCCTGCCTGAGCAGGGGGTTGGACTAGATGACCTCGAAGGTCCCTTCCAACTTTACTATTATGATTATGATTAAGTAGAACCTATGACATTCTTTACCATTGCACTGTGGTTCTGGGATTATACATACAGTAAGTAGTCAGAGCTCTTTATAGATGGAAAAACTGCTGCCCTCATTGCCCTAACGGTTACAAGTTGTACCTTCTCTAATTGTTCTTCTTCACTATGAGTCCAGCTATCACCTTCCATGGATGAATTGGTTTTCAGACTGTTAAGGATTGAAGCAGCCGTTCTATACAGAAGTCACAATTGCAGCCTATCCATCAGAAAAGAGATTTATCTCTTCTCAGGTGCATCAGGAAATCTGTAATTACTTACCACATTTATACTCCCATATTAGTTCTAATTAAAAATAGGTCAGTTGACAGAATTCTTGCATTGCTACTACTTTCATCCTCATACGACTTGCTAAAGATAACTTTGGGAGATTCATGTTTGGGAAAAGTTACTTTCAGTTTAGCAGCTTATGTTCTAGGGGTGTCAAACCCGCAATGTCACGTGACTTGTCGCAATGTTTTGTGACTTTTTTTGCCATTGCTGGCAATGGGGTGGGCACGGTTTCACTATGATGCATCCGGCCTGTGGGCCGGCAGTTTCACACCCCTGTTCTAGACCATTTTATTTTGGTATAGCCCAAACAAAAGTCTATTTAGTAGACCAGTCCCTATTGAAAAAATGCTGTACTTATTTTTACATACCATGAATCCCAAATCAAGCCAAACAGGCGATAATTTATGTATATATGGATCCAAAGTTTAACACGTTTTAGCTGTCTTTTATCAATTAACTTAAGGAAACATAGTTTGGGCAATGGGGGTCGGGAAGAGCTCCCAAATTGATTTTCTGTCTCAAAATCTAACAGTGTACATGTACTAATTACAGATTTAGACTCACATGAAACCAGTATTATTAAGTAATATCCTAGACACATTTAAATCTCATTCTCATTAAATTCAGGGAAGCAGAAATTTCTCCAAGGTGCATTTACACATTATTTCACAACAGGGCACAGTTTATTGCACCAAGCTTAAATGCTAATTTCTTAAAGAGTCAGATTGGTTTAGTGGTTAAGATATTAGGCAGGAAACTGTGAATTCTAGCCCTGTCTTGGGCACAAAGCCAACTAGGTGACCTTGAACTTATCATTCTGTCTCAGCTTTAGGAGAAAAATCTTGCCAAGAAAATTGGCAGAGACTAGTCCAGGGGTAGGACTGAGCCAGCCATGCTGAGGGGAAGGGAGAGGCTTCCAAGCTGAGCCATGCTGACTAAGGAATTCTGGGAGTTGAAGTCCACGTGTCATAAAAGAGCCAAGGTTGTCTACCCCTGGACTAGTCCAAGCAGTTGACAGGAGTATGTATGTGTATAAGTGTATGTATACACACACAAATACACACATAGTGACTTGAAGGAGGTGTATATGTATATTCATATTCTTACCTGAGATCCTGACAATTTGGTGCAGAGACAAGGCAGCATTTCTTTCTTACTGAGACATTTAAAAAATTGAAACACACTACAAATCCCGTATTGTCATCCCATTCTAATCTATATCTTACTCTTAAGGCGTATCGAGTAGCTAAAATAAATGAGCCCATTAAGACTATCTGATGGCTGAAGCTCATCTGCTCCTTTTGTTTTTGTGATATCACACAAACACATAATCCCAAATGAAAGTTAAAAGGATAAGTTAGTGGAGGGTGTGTTAAGCATACAGATCAGGAAAAAAGTGCATGCTACTGGGATTGCAAAGCTACCCATAAGTAGTGCATAGTAGCAGATATGCACTTGTTAGGATTAAGAGACTGGATCTAAAATTGTGCTATTTGAAAAAAGAAAGTTAAAAAAAACATGAGTCTATTTACTTTTATAATATTATTCTCCTTCCTCTGACGTGGTAAAAATTCTTTTTTTTTGGTATATATTTTATTGATATTTTTTAACATAACAAATCATATCAGTAATTTGTAAACAGTATGTTGTCTGGGTAACATTTATAAGACAATCTTTAACAATTGATTTCTATAATCTATATTCCATATGTTAATTTCATTTCATTTCCCCTTTCCCCAAAGTATCTTTCTTTGCAAAACATTAGGTTAAGACAATTCTCGTTATTTTGATTAACAACAATTAAGTATATAATTTTTCCAATAATCCTATTTGTCATTTTAGTTGCCTTATCGTAAATCCTGTTACCGTGCTTATTTCAGCTTATTTCTCCCCCCAAATTCTAAATATTCTTACAAGTGACAATCTTTTCAACAGTTAACTGTATTTACATTGGTGGATTTAATTCTGTTTTTTCTATGTAAACCCTCTCATGCTTTTATATTTCTTAATCAATAAGTAAAAAAGTAGAAAGAGAAGAGAAAAGAGGAGAGAGACAAAAAAGAGGAAAAAAAGAAGAAAGAAAAAAAGAAACAAGAAAAAAGACAGAAGCAGTGAAAAAAAAAAACATACAACCTGAAATATGTATCCCTCCTAATTTAATATATATTTATTCCCTCAATTTCTTATTTTTTTACCATTTTTTCCATTTATTTAGTCATATTCAAACAAATGTTTCTTATTGTATTTGTTAACAAAAAAAAAAAGAAATTCATCTCTCTAAGAGTAATATATTCCAAAGTTTTTTCCGTTTTTAACTATATTCAAACAAATGTTTCTTTTTTAAGTATTCTCTCTGATGTCCCATCATCTATTTTCTAGATTTCCATTTTAATTTTTTTCCCTCTGGCATTTCCTTTCTTAATCAGTGTGTTTTGTTGCATCATTCATTTCCCTGTAAAGTATTTTTTCTCATTCTTTTCCTTATCTTCAAAGTTGCTTGGACATGTTGATATAGTTCCCATTTGAATTAAATCATGATTTTCTATTTTATACAGTTCCATCTTTAAGTCTCTATCCTCAGAATTATGTTCAATCATCTTTACTGTATTTTCTTGGGAAATTTCTTGGAGTGAAATTAAGTTGGAGATAAGTTGATTCATACTCTCAAAGTTGTTCTGTATTTCTTTGTAGTTTAAAATCATTGTCCTTTGAAATTGTTGCCACTTATCATGTTTCCTTTTGTAAAGTATTCATTGCTTCAGATTTGTTACTCTCACTCTCACAGCTGCATTTTCTAAGAACTTTGAGGGTCAGAGAGAAAAAAATCCTCACCCACCAGTAGATGTCAGCATTTGCTCATTTTTCAGGTCTTTCTAGTCTTTTTTCTCTCTCTAAAGGGTAAGTTTCGCTACTTCCGGTAACCAAAAGGAGGGAGTAAAATCCCCCTCCTTTCTTTTTTTTCCAGAGATCTCTTATTTTGGGGACTTTCTTCTTCAGGAAAATAGGTAGGATAGAGAAAATCAATATTCTTACCCAGATTCAAGCATGCTCTTTCAAATCCGCTGAGTTTAAAAGCTTATGACTTCCGTTGTCACCAGCTATGGCTGAACATGAAGTTAGCCAGCCTTTTCTTCTGTTGGTTTGTGGGAGGCTTATCCTGGACCATTCGGGGAGACTGCTGTCTTTTCTAAGTCCCTGGGATTTCCTTCCTTCATTCCACCCCTTCAGGGTGGGTTCTGGCCCCTTAGGGTCCTCAACAAAAAGAAATTTCAGCCGAAGGGTTCGGCATTCTGAATCTTCAGACTGCTCGCTGGAAAACAGGAACCGGAAGTCCATAGTGGTAAAAATTCTGAAGTGAAATAGCTTAACAGATGCCTAAAGCAGTGATTCTCAAAGTGTGCTCTGGGAACTCCTCAAGGATTGCCAAGATTCTTTCAGGGGAGTTTGTAAAGTCAAATGAATGAATGAATGAATGAATGAATGAATGAATGAATGAATGAATGAATAAATGAATGAATGAATGAATGATTTTTTCTCAGGTACAACAGAGATAAACCAAAATTCTCTGGGGCCCTCAATCATTTTTAAGAGTGTAAAGTGATTCTAAGACCAAACTACTTAAGAACTGCTGCTTATGTAAGACACAAGAAACAAGCAACTGGGGTAGAATTCAAAGGTACTATGAGGTTATTTCATGCTATCTATACACAAGAATCTGAATTACTAACAGTCAAGGGAAATTACCGTTAGATAAGAGTCAACAGAATTCAAAAGGGGCTGGACTCTTTGGGGAGCATAAGGACTTCAAACTGATGATGCATTTGACCTTGCCCTCAGGCTTAGCCTGGTCGTTTTCTACAGTTTGAGCATTCATAAATGGATGTAAATTTGATCAAACATCGATAAGAGCTTGAGGTTACCCTATGGTGATAAGAACAGAAAAACATTCCTACTTCTTTAATCTTACTGCATCCATAGTTAGCTATCTGCTGGATTGATTTATTTATTGATTCATTCATTCATTCATTCATCAAACAAAAATTACAGATTTGAATGAACAGAATGAAAAAAAACCTAAAATGTGATAGGGACGATAGGCATGTTAGTACATTATGCACAAGCCTCTTAAATATTGGATGAGATCCACAGAAGTTAAGTTAGAATTAAAACTGTGAAAGTTAATAGCTAAGACAACTGATTTGGGTAGGATAGTTCAGACTTTGACAACTCTGTTACATATTTTTTTCAAGCAAGTTTAAAGTGGTTTACATTATGTTTAAGGGACATGGTGGCTCAGTGGGTTAGGACGCTGAGCTTGTCGATCAGAAGGTCAGCAGTCTGGCGCATCGAATCCCAAGTGCTGCATAACAGAGTGAGCGCCTGTTACTCGTCCCAGCTTCTGCCAACCTAGCAGTTCGAAAGCACGTAAAAATGCAAGTAGAAAAATAGGGACCACTACGGTGGGAAGGTAACAGCGTTCCGTGCGCCTTTGGCATCTAGTCATGCTGGCCACATGACCATGGAGACGTCCTCGGACAAGTGCTGGCTCTTCGACTTTGAAACAGAGATGAGCACCGGCCCCTAGAGTCGGAAACGACTACCATGCATGTGCGGGGGAACCTTTACCTTTACCTTACATCTACATAGACCTTTACCTTTACGTTAAGTTTAAAGTGGTTGTTTGCATGCATCACATTATGATTAAAATTTAAAACATTTCAAACCTAGTAGCATAAATTATTCTTTTCTGGACAGAAGAGTGCAAGACCTTTCTTGTAAAATACTTGTGAACAAAATTTTATTAATGTCCAATGAGTGGTAAGGATTTTAAACAATTGAACAATATTCTAGGACTGGTCTAATGTATGTTTTGTAAGCTCTAGTGAATAGTACTCAAGTGACTTGGCCCCTATTAGAGAAAAACAAGTTGGATGATCATCTGATGTGCCTTTGCAGTGAATATGCATAACATCTAGAGGGGGAAAAATCACTTTCATTCACTGTTAGATGCCAGCTGGAATAGTCTTGTCTTGTTAGGTTATCTGGGATGGGTTTGTGAACTGTGGATCCAGAACTCAAAGAGATTGAGCTGTTAGCTTGGCAACCTGTGCACTGAATCTCTGCCCTACCTGGCTAGGGAAAATCCACAGGTTACACAATATGTGGAGTGGAAAATCCATCCTTGAGTGTGGTAATAATTTCCCCTGCCTGAAAACAGGCACTGAGGTATCTCAAGAAGCCTTATTAGATTATTTTCTTCTTTTTCTACTCTGTAAATTTCCCAGCTGATTGACAAGTCTGGCCTCTTGTCTCACCAAAAGATGTTAAAGCTTTGATTTTGGGGTTACTGGTAATGCTCCAGCAAAACATCATCTCAGGAGATTTATTAAAACTTACAATCTTTGCTGGAAGCCCATTTCTGTTAAACCTTTTAATAACATCAACATTTCATGCCAATTCATCCAAGGTTGAAACATTATGTTGCTAATTTATAAAAAGAAAAGTTGATCAAATCTTCCAGAAAATTATAGATAAATTAGTCTAATTGAACTCATGGCAGAAACATATGTAAAATATCTAGCCAGCAAATTAGAGGATTGGGTCAACAATAAGGCTAGGTTTAGAGCCTAACACTCAACAATTGTCTGTTGGATCAGTATCTAAAATGTGTTAAAGGAAATTGTTTGCTGCATTTGTTGATTTTCATGTAGTTTTTGGTGCTATTGATAATTATCAATAGAATATATTAGAGAAACTAAACTAGACAAGAGATTACTGATATTAATTATGTTATTATACACAAATACTCAACTTCAGGTTAACATTTTGACCCTTAAAAAGGCGAAAAAGGATATAGATTAGCACTTTACTTATTCAGCTTATTTAGCTATGATGTCATGTGAGCAGAGAGGGTTTGTCCCCCATGTAAGGAGGGAGAATAAGAATTTGTCAATAATTTTTTGTACAAATAATTTATTTCTCACTTCATATTCCCAGAAAGGCTTCTGCATATTGTGATAAGCATTGGATAGCCACTCTTCCTTAATTTTAAATGCAGGTATTTGGGAAGCAAAGAAACATGTATGAATGGATAGTTGGGGAACACATTATAGAAATGGTTTCCTTATATATTCAGTCAATACTCAATAAGTAAATTGTAAGTACAGTACAGTATTTACTGTACAGTAAGTACATTAAATAAGGGAGAGAAAAAGCATTATTAGCTGATCTTAATATCTCGGTGGTTGGCTACATTTTTAGTCATATGGCGCCAAGTTTACTCTCTGAAGTCTGGAGGTAAATCCCTCAGCAAGAATGAATGAAACTAGAGAGGAGATTCAGGATTAGAATGTAAGAACAAAATGGCAAGACTATCAATATGTATTTATTTACTATCTTTAGGAAAATTTGTAATAATGAAAAATGTAGAGTGTTTACAGCAAAAGAAACCTCCCAAATGTGGATGTTAATGTTCAGTTGCAGTTGTCATTTAGAGTTTGGGTTGCCTTCCTTTTTTGGTAGGCTTGTCATATTTTTTGACTATAGAAGAAACAATTCTTGCATATTTGTCACTAGGGTATGAATAGCTGGAACTTTCACATAATGAGGATTTTGTTCGTTTTTTTTTAAATAAAGACTTTGACATTTCTTCATGGAGAGAAGGAGAATTTGAGTGCACATCTATCTCTTCATGGAAAATCGAGAGAGAAAAAAATCACAAATATGTGAGAAAGTGAAACTGACAGTTTTCCCCACTTTGTTCTCAGTCTGCAAATGTGAAAAAAAAGTCTTTGTCTAAAACCTGCAGGAACTGTTATTGGGCAAAACTTTAGATTATTCATTGTGTGTTCCTTGAATACATAAATCTTATATTAAATGAATGCTGTTAAATTTTTAGTTTAAATCAGTAGAAGTCAACTATCCATTTTTTTTCCATTCACAAGTCAACACGCTAATCTTTTTTTATTTTTTTTATTTTTTTAATTAATTCCATTTATATCCCGCCCTTCTCCGAAGACTCAGGGCGGCTTACAAGCTTAGCAGTAGCCTTCATTCTATGTATATGCCTGCTTATTAGGGCTTTCACACACACCCCCAAGCGGCATTATTACAAAGTCAGCTTAATTGCCCCCAACAATCTGGGTCCTCATTTTACCTACCTCGGAAGGATGGAAGGCTGAGTCAGCCTTGAGCCTGGTGGGATGCGAACCTGCACTAATTGCAGGCAGCTGGTGTTACTTAAGGAGGCATTAGCCCACTGCTCCACCAAGGCTTTACAGTACATTTTTACAGTACATTTTTGAATACAAAACCCCTCCCCTCCCCCTCCCCTCTCCCCAAACCTCCCCAACTCTCCCCTCCCCTCCCCTCCCCTCCCCTCCCCCCTCCTCGATTTCCCAGAGCTAAATACAGGGTATAAAAATACAAACAAACATAATCTAAAATATGCAAACAACAATAAGATATTAAATTCTATCGCACTTTAACTCTTAATAAAATAATAAAATAACTACAAGCTACTTATTTAAAAAAAATAAACCTTTATTGTCAAAGTACAACATGTGTACATTGAGATTAGCTGAGCCTCCCCCTGTGCTCTCTCCCCCCAACACACAGTGACAATAAACCCTCCATCCCACCACACTATGTGAACCAACTACACCACACACCGGCCTCCCATGTCAACTCTGCATAAGATTACATCCCATTCAAAAGCCTAACAGCCCACGGATAAAAGCTATTCTTCAGCCTGTTGGTACGGCTGGCTATATTCCTATATCTCCTACCAGATGGTAGGAGAGTAAAGAGATACCGTCCAGGGTGTGAGTCATCCCTGAGAATCTTCCTCACTCTTCCAAGGCAACGAGCCCTGGTGATGTCATCCAGTGGTGTCAGGGAACAGCCCACAATGTCTTGTGCTGTGCTCACTACCCTCTGTAATACTTTCCTATCCGCGGCTGTCAGACCAGCATACCAAACCACAATACCATATGAGAGGACGCTCTCTATGGTAGACCGGTAAAAGAGGGTCATTAGCTGTTGTTCTACCCTGTTCTTCCGCAAGATCCTAAGAAAGTGAAGCCTCTGTTGGGCCTTTCTAGCCACCTGGGTTGTGTTAACTTTCCAGGTCAGATCTTCACAGAGGTAGACTCCCAGAAATTTAAAGGAGGGAACTCTCTCTACACAGTCCTCCCCGATGTAAAGTGGGGCAGGTTCCTCTTTTTTTCTCCGGAAGTCTAACACCATCTCTTTCGTCTTGCTGATGTTTAGGTGCAAGTTGTTGTTACTACACCATATGGATAGTTTTTGTACCCCCGCCCTATATGCTGTCTCATCCCCACCTGTAATAAGACCCACCACAGTTGTATCATCTGCGAACTTGATTATCGCAGTGGATGGGTCAGATGATACACAATCATAAGTATATTCAAATGGTAAGTGAAACTTTTTAGTCCCATATTTATTCTGAATATAATCTATCCATCTCTTCCACTCCACAGTATATCTCTGTTGCGATTGATCTTTCAAATACGCTGAAATGTTTGCCATCTCCGCCAAGTTAGAAACTTTTAAAGTCCATTCTTCTATAGTCGGCAGTTCTTCCTTCTTCCAATATTGCGCTACTAAAAGTCTCGCTGCCGTAATTAAATTCAACATCAATTTAATAACTACAACGATGGTATCTGTGATAATACCCAATAAAAACAACTGCGGAGAAAACTTTATCCTTTTCTTGAATATCTTTTGCATATTCCACCAAATTTTAATCCAAAAAGCTTTAACCTTTTTACAAGTCCACCATATATGAAAATACATTGCATCCTCACAACCACACCTCCAAAACACGCTAATCTTTATTAGGACAATGGTTGCAGTAAAAGAACTGAATGAACTGAATGAAGTTCTGAAGAAGCTTCTTGGATGAGAAGTGAAACATCTTCAAGGAAAAACAAAGAAAGTTCAGTTGCCTTTTGGGAAAGCAAGTTTGGGTCAACCATGACCTGGATGACTGAGAATCTCCATAGACATCAGGCTGCAGTATCACTTCAGCTATATAGATTGTTAATTTATTTATTAAATAATTTTTCATAGTTGCCCATTTATCAGAAGGAACCTTGGGTACTGACAAAATAAAAACACAATATAATAAAATGATAATTTAAAACAACAAACAATTTTGAGGTCCTGATAAATCTCTCATCCATCTATAAAATGTCTCATACCAGCTCTATCAATATCTTGACCCAAATGTCTGGAAGAAAAGCCAGATTTCACTTTTTAATTAGTTTACATTTTGCTACTAAATGCAAAATTAACTTAAAAAAAGAAAAGAAAATCAAACTGAAATATATATTTCATTGAAGCAATGGTATTTAAAAAATTGAAGAACAATTTGGATGAAAAATTAACAGGAATATCAAAGATTTTAAAAGAATCATTTAGTTTTGGACAACCTGGTGTTCCATATTTTTAGCTATATTAATAAAGTAACTGACAACATATTATCTGGGTATATGCAAGAATATTTTGGATAAAAATAGGTAAAGGTAAAGGTTCCCCCGCACATGCGTGCTAGTCATTTCCGACTCTAGGGGCCAGTGTTCATCTCCGTTTCAAAGCCGAAGAGCCAGCGCTTGTCCGAGGACGTCTCCGTGGTCATGTGGCCGGCATGACTAGATGCCAAAGGCACACGGAATGCTGTTACCTTCCCACCGGAGTGGTCCCTATTTTTCTACTTGCATTTTTTACGTGCTTTCAAACTGCTAGGTGGGCAGAAGCTGGGACGAGTAACAGGCGCTCACTCTGCTACGCGGCACTCGGGATTCGACCCGCCAAACTGCCGACCTTCCAATCGACAAGTTCAGCGTCCTAACCCACTAATATTAATGTTTACAGTTTTGCATGCATGCCTGCAGATGTACTTAGGATGTTTTTTTTTTAAGTAATTGTTCTTTTATTTTACAGTTTTTACAGGGTTAATGTTTCCTTGATCAATGTGTGTGTGTGTAGATGAATGGGAAAGAAAGAAAGAAAGAAAGAAAGAAAGAAAGAAAGAAAGAAAGAAAGAAAGAAAGAAAGAAAGAAAGAAAGAAGGAAGGAAGGAAGGAAGGAAGGAAGGAAGGAAGGAAGGAAGGAAGAAAGAAAGAAAGAAAGAAAGAAAGAAAGAAAGAAAGAAAGAAAGAAAGAAAGAAAGAAAGAAGTTTATTTCATGAACATTAGCATCTATGTGCACATCATAAATGAATGTGTTAACTGTTAGGCATTTTTTCTTTGAAGAAACAGACTTTTCCAAATGTCGCAGACTGTACATTTTGTAAGAAAACTTCAGAATCAGACAAACAAACAAGAAACAAACTCTCAGGCTTCTTCCAGGCGAGCTGATAAGAATCCAAGAATTTCAGATAAATAATATTTACATGAGAACATTTGAAAGTGATATATAAAAGTATTGAGCATCTGCTGTGAAGAAGCCCTGAAGGGAAAGACAACAACAACAACAACAACAACTTTATTGATTAGCCCTTGGGCCATATCAAAGTACAAAGTTCCAGCAACAAACCGTCACCAAAACTTGATAAAAACAATCCAAAATGGAATTAGATAAAATACAATTTAAAATGGAATTAAAATACAATTTAAGTTGAAATAGTAATAAAATACAAATTTAAGATATAGATAAAATATGATAACATTATATTTCGGAGTCGCCCTTACAATCTACCCCAATCAGTCCCACATATGCAGATCTTAACCGGATCATTTTGTTTAAATACTGTGCTATGTTGAATGTTATTTTCAAGTTCTGACCGGACATAAGATAAGTTATTTTGATATGGGGATCCCAATGGGTCATTCGTTTGGTATATAGACCAAGATACCTGTCTCTCACCCTCTTATACAGACAACAGTCAAAAAGGATGTGAGCCAGGTCCTCTACCTCTGCCGTTCCGCAAATGCAGAGATGCTCATTGTACGGTATAGCATGAAATCTCCCATATCTTACCATTGTATCAAGCAGAAGGGAAAGACAAATTTCAAACCTCGTGCTTTCCTATTCCCACCTTTTGCAACAGACTCCTTATATGCCCTCTCTCCAAGCCCTAACTGAGCTTCCCTGCTTTCATCTATCTTCTGCTTTTTCAGGAATCAAATTTGTTCTTAACTTGTTTTCCAAGACTGCCTGAAAAGTAACTGTCACACACAAACCATACTAAAAATGGATATTATGAAAAGTAAGCCCAAAGTGCATTTATCTGTGAAAATAATATTCATTATGCTAGGGGGAAATGCTTTAAAATGCATCTTAGGAAAAGAGCCTGTATAAAAATGTATACATGAGGAAATAAAATTCTATTAAAATGTGTATATATTCATACTTGTTGAAATACAAACACATACACACAAGAAACTAGAGTGATGCAGAGACACAATGAAATGAAAGTTATAAAAATAGGAAACCGCAAAATAAAACTTGACAGAATCATTTCTCACTCTTTCTAGTAAAATGACACGCTTGATCAAAGTTCTTGCAGCTATTAAATTTTTGAAGAACAATGCATTATACAACGCGGGTCAAGTCTGCTAGGATAGAGAGAATCTATTTACCTCCATTAACTTTCAAAAGTTTACTGTCTTTTAACATTTTCATGGATGTGTCAATCACATTGCTTTCTTGCTTTGCAAAAACCTCAAGCCACATTTTAGAAGTTACTTACCTCTTAAAAGAAAAGGAATATGAAATATAAAGTAAGATCCAAGCAGTTTTCCCCAAAAGCTACAATGTCTTTTCCTGTTGATGTGCAAGAAGAACATCAGGAAGAAGAGAAAATGACTGGGTCTCACTTTCTCCAATCCTGAGCTCTGATTTCATATGGAAGAAAGATGTAATTGTGGCTCCTTATACATGATTGAAGAGGAATAAAAGATTCCAGATTTGCATTAATGAAAAGCAGGTTTAGCAATATTAAATTCAAAAGAAAAACATGATCAGCAGAATCTTGCTTCAGGTTGAATCCCTCCCTCCCTCCCTTGTCCTTCTTTTTTCCTTCCTTGCTTGCTTTTCTCACTTACTCTTTTTTCCACCCTTCCTACTTCCTCCATTCGTCCCTTAACCCTTTCCTTTCCTTTCCTTTCCTTTCCTTTCCTTTCCTTTCCTTTCCTTTCCTTTCCTTTCCTTTCCTTTCCTTTCCTTTCCTTCTTTCCTTTCCTTTCCTTTCCTTTCCTTTCCTTTCCTTTCCTTTCCTTTCCTTTCCTTTCCTTTCCTTTCCTTTCCTTTCCTTTCCTTTCCTTTCCTTTCCTTTCCTTCCCTTCCCTTCCCTTCCCTTCCCTTCCCTTCCCTTCCCTTCCCTTCCCAACAGGCAGGCAAGTGGCTGCTGCCAGGTGGGTGAGGGAATGAGAGTCCATAAGTGCCTTAAAAGGTAAAGGTAAAGGTTCCCCCGCACATGCGTGCTAGTTATTTCCGACTCTAGGGGCCGGTGCTCATCTCCGTTTCAAAGCCGAAGAGACAGCGCTTGTCCGAGGACGTCTCCGTGGTCATGTGGCTGGCATGACTAGATGCCAAAGGTGCACAGAACGCTGTTACCTTCCCACCATAGTGGTCCCTATTTTTCTACTTGCATTTTTACGTGCTTTCGAACTGCTAGGTTGGCAGAAGCTGGGACGAGTAACAGGCGCTCACTCTGTTACGCGGCACTCGGGATTTGACCCGCCAAACTGCTGACCTTCTGATCGACAAGCTCAGCGTCCTAACCCACTGAGCCACCGCGTCCCTGTATGTGCCTTACAACAGTGCAACTACAATGGAATTGACAGACAGTGCACCATTTTTCCATTAACCTTCTCCTTGAAGCATGTTATAAGCAAAGACTTTACTAGTGGGAAGGTAGCAAGGAGAATTGCCATTCAAATCAGTTCCTTCCATGTTCCCCATTGACTTGTGGGAAGCTGTAAGGGAATGCTGGAAAATGAAGATCACATGATGGTAGCTGAACACAACACTGTGGCAATGCTCAACAACAATAGCAAAGTGGTGCTGAAGTGGCAAAAATATCCTAGCATTTGGTAAATTTGCTTATTTAAGTAATCTTTGCTGATAAAGTATTGTCCTATTGTGCAGTGTTTTGCCCAATTGAAAGTTACAAAGTATCAAACGGACGCAAGAGTTTTAGTAGTATATAGATGCTAAGAAATAAAAACAAACAGCTGGGTGCTTAGTTTCAAGTATGAATGATAATATTTTATTCTGCTGGGAGGTAATAAACAGTCCACATTCACACCGAGTGGGTTTATCTAGAACAGGGCTCTTCAAACTTGGCCCATTTATGACTTGTGGACTTCAACTCCCAGAATTCCTCAGCCAGCGTGTCTGGCTGAGGAATTCTGGGAGTTGAAGTCCACAAGTCATAAAAGGCCAGGTTTGAAGACCCCTGATCTAGAATGTAATAACAATCCACCGCTCTACTGAATGCTGCTCTAGTGGTGTATTTGCCAAGATGGTAGAACTGAACAATATAGCTGAGTGAAGAAGACTGAATTAATGATATTTAGCTGGCCACCTTATGAGAAGGAAGGACTCAGTGGAGAAGAGCCTAATGCTGGGAAAGATGGAGGGCAATAGAAGAAGGGGACGACAGAGAATGAGGTGGCTGGATGGAGTCACTGAAGCAGTAGGCGTGAGCTTAAATGGACTCCAGAAGATGGTAGAGGACAGGAAGGCCTGGAGGAACATTGTCCATAGGGTCGCGATGGGTCGGACACGACTTCGCAACTAACAACAACAAAGCTGGCCTGTGTATGTTCATTGTTAAGTAATTTGCTAACTGGTCATTCAGATTCCATTCACAGTCGATTATCCTAACATTTTAATAAAATACATCCATATGGAACTGGAATCTGATTTTGGTAGAATGAATGTATCTCAAAACGAGCAGCCTTTGTTGTGCTTAAAAACAACTAGCACAATTTCAAATGTTTTGTAAACAGGTGGCCACCCTATAAGGAGGTCTGTGTTCAAAAATATTATATAAATTGAAGGTTTCAAAGGAACGCAGGTGGCCAGTTTCCAGATTTTTGTAACTCAGCTCTCGGAGTTTTAGATCTCTTCGTGCAGACTTCAATTGTTCTTTTTTAAAAAGTCCTGAACATTAACATTAATGTTCAGTAAAAGGTTACTGAAAGGGAATCTATGAAAGTACTTTTTTTTAAGAGAAAAGGTGCTTCCAAAAATTAAACAGATTTTTCTGTTCTTACGCAAAATCATTTAGGTGAGAAATGGAAATTATCAGTGGTGAAACAGAGAAAATACTCCATGTTCATAAATAATTGAAAAACCTGAAGGCAGAAATATTCTCTTGGCAGATGATGACATCTAATAGAGCCAGGAGGAATTAGAAAAGAAGAAGGAGCTTCAGGGGAAAAAAGTTAGCAACCTCGGAGTAATATGACCTACTTGCATTTAATTTTAATCACCCGGTCAATTAGTTGTAGTTCAACTTCTTCATTTTTAAGAGCCTTGGTGGAGCAGTGGGCTAATGCCTCCTTAAGTAACACCAGCTGCCTTCAATTAGTGCAGGTTCGCATCCCACCAGGCTCAAGGCTGACTCAGCCTTCCATCCTTCCGAGGTAGGTAAAATGAGGACACAGATTGTTGGGGGCAATTAAGCTGACTTTGTAATAATGGCGCTTGGGGGGTGTATGAAAGCCCTAATAACCAGGCATATACATAGAATGAAGGCTACTGCTAAGCTTGTAAGCCGCCCTGAGTCTTCGGAGAAGGGCGGGATATAAATGGAATTAAAATAAATAAAAAATAAAATAAATAAAAATTTTCTTCCATTTGAATGAAAGGAGGAAACATCTCTTTTTCATTCTCTACCTTTCTTACTGTAAGATGAAACCATTGGGGACCACTGCACAGACTTACAAAATGGCAGGAGAATAATAAACAAAGATGCCACCCTTGTGCATAACTTGGGGGTGATGTCAGATAAACATCCAGAGCAACTGGTCATCAGCCACAGATTGCATCAGGATAAGCCGGCATGCATATTTTGAAAACTTATAGGGCTAATGCCTTATTGTCCTAGCATTTTTTTCTTGTGGTCATGGTTTAGGTGTCTCCAGAATGACACTAGACGGCCAGTACTCCTATCAGTGAGCAACATCTTGGCCTTTAAATCAGTACTGAACTTCAATATCTTCACGTAGAGGGTTACTATATGTGAAGTATGGTATATTGCACCTGATAGAGAAGAAGATAAGAGAACATGAATTATTGTACATCACAAATGTTTGCAAACCTTTTGGGAGCTAGTTAACTCAGGGTTAGGCACAAGAAACCCTTAGGGGTTCAGAGTTCAAAAAAACATAATGAGCTTATTCTTTACACAATAAACTGATGTATTAATCGTCAAGGCAAATTTGTGCCAGATAAGAGTCAACAGACTTCAAGGGGAGATAGACTTAGGTCTCTTTCAGGGCCATAGGGACTCCAGACTGATGATGCTTTTGACCCCACCCTTGGGCTCAGCCTGTTCATCTCCTACATTCAACGATGATTTTTTTTTTGTTTTCCTTCTATATGCAGAATAGGTACAAGTCTGGAACATGGTAGCGCAGATGTTGAATTGCACTGAGTGATGAATGATACTGTAATGTATGATTTAAAACAACTGGAAACTGCATGTTCTGGACTCTTATTCTAAAATGATTTCTTTCCTGATACACATCAATCTAATCTTGCCTTTTTAAAATATGGCTTCACTAGGTGGTAGCATCTGATTACAAGACCATTAGGAAATTCCAGTCTATAGCCTAGATTTGGAAATCAAAATAGCTTCTTGAAAGAAGACAAATTATTGTTGTTCTTGTTGTTAGTTGCAAAGTCATGTCCGACCCATCACAACCCCATGGATAACGTTCCTCCAGGCCTTCCTGTCCTCTACCATCTTCTGGAGTCCATTTAAGCTCACACCTACTGCTTCAGTGACTCCATCCAGCCATCTCATTCTCTGTCGTCCCCTTCTCCTCTTGCCCTCAACCTTTCCCAGCATTAGGCTCTTCTCCAGTCAGTCCTTCCTTCTCATTAAGTGGCCAAAGTAGAAGCCAAATTACTTTTGCCAAATCAACATGAAAGCGCTCAGTCATTAGAATTGAACTTTCACTTATAGAAGATTCTGCTTTGTCACATGAGATCATTCAGTCCACCAAGAAATTGGCATTTTTGTCTATCTTAGGTCTAAGCCAGTATTTAATGTATTTCTAATAGCTCAAGTGTTCTAATTTATTTCAAACTCTGAAAAGCTGTAATTGAAGATGTTCTCTTCTTCTTCTGAATCATGATGATGGTTTTGTGTGTGTGTATAGGGGAGCACAGTGGGACTGAGTGAGATGGTATAGTGAGGTGTGTCGGATTTTTTTTCCACCTCATATCAACATATTAAAAATATTTTACTCAAATCTATTTGTATTTGGACTACTACCAATATAGAAAAGCACTGTAGATTACTCTTCTACCTAGTACCAAGCTGGTGCCGAATTCAGATAAGGATGTTCTTGGCAATTGGCCCAAGAACAAGCTTATGATCAGAACAAAATGAAATTTAAGTTATGAACAGGCCGTTAGTTACAGTTGCACTTTGGGGAAGCTTTGGCCTAAACCAGGGGTAGGCTCAGGAATTCTTTGGCCTAAACCATGCTGGCTCAGGAATTCTGGGAGTTGAAGTCCACCAGTCATAAAAGAGCCAAGGTTGCCTACCCCTGGCCTAAACCATCTACTATGACACTGGACTGCTGGGGTGATGTCCACTAGGTTGAAGGAATCCTCTGGTAGGTCAAAGCTATAAATTTCACTTATGCTTCTCTCTGTACTTTAAATTTTGTAGCAAATAACTTCCTATTGCTTTGTCTACATTCCTTAAGCATAGCTATTGCTTTGAATCCTAAATGAACCTCCTGGTTTGGTGCCGAGAGAGGGTTCCTTTGAATTAGAACCTTCTTTTCTCTTGTTTAAGTCTAGTACCCTGAGCTCAGTGTTGCAATGGATCTTCCTGATTTCATTGATACAATGTGAGAGTGTTTCCAGTGAAAGATTGCTACCAATCTAATTTAAAGATTATGTACAAGTGTTGAGAGGGAAAGGCGTGGTGGCCTAGTGGTGAAAATGCTTGCCTCCCACTCAGAAGGTTGAGAGTTCAATCCTAAGTAGCAACAGGTGTTTCTCTCTCAGGGTGCAAAGGGAAAATATCTGCTGTGAACTCTGCAAGGTGTCAGGAAGGGCATCTGGTCAGTAAATGCTCAGCTGTATTCAGTCGCCCCAATCCCATCCCCAAATTAAGGGATTATGGAGTCATAAAGAGGAAAAAAAATGGAAGTGTTTAGGGTGGGAAGAATAATTTCAATTTACAACAGCAGAAAAAGTGGCTCATTTATTTTTATTTCTTAAACTTTAATTTCTATGTTGGAAAAAGTGTGTCACTTAGCTTACAAAATTAATCTGGTCTCGGTTTCATAATGGAGGATTAATTTCCTGCAGGGTAACTACTGAATGCTGTTCTCTTTTCTTCCCCCCCCCCCCAATATTTCAGACTTCATGAGCTTTCATACTGTGGACTAGAAAAAAATAATAATAGTAGATATTAACCTCAAATAATATGCTTAAAAGCTTACTTACAAAGGATAAATAATACCACAGTGATAATTATATTATTATGATATGAAAGGGTCATGTGGAGAAAAACTAAACCCTTTATCATCTTGCAGTTTAAGCTCAAAGCTATTTTTCATTCCTTTCTTATCCAATAAATCAGTCAAAGCAACCTTAAAAGAAAAGGACTTTAAATGTAGATAAGGATATACTGGCAATGAAAGATCTTGTTGTGAAATGTCTAGCTGGCCTTAGTCCATCAATAATAATGACACATAATTAAAATAATTGGAACTGCCCTATGTGTATTCTGTGACACAATGTAGTAAAAAAACCTTTGGAAACCAAGTTTCTTTTTTTTTAAATGCCAGAGTTACTTTAAAATCAATCCCACTAATTTTAAAATCTTTCCTTCTTAGTTTATTATTTATTTATTTATTTATTTATTTATTTATTTATTTACATTTATACACCGCCCTTTCCCGAAGGACTCAGGGCAGTTTACAGGGTAATTAAAAACCAAAAATACAAAAGTTAAAAACCAAGTTTAAAAAAATTATATTTGTCCCTGCATAAATAAAACCCCAGTTAAAATTAAGATTAATCCTCAGCCTGGGCCAGAGAGCTCAAAGAGCCAGGTCTTCAGGCCCCGGCGGAATGATCGGAGGTCAGGGGCAGTCCTCAGCTCCACTGGCAGCTGGTTCCAAAGGGCAGGCGCCCCCACTGAGAAGGCCCTATCCCTGGGTGTCACCCGCCGGCAATCTCTTATCGGTGGCACCCTGAGAAGACCCTCCCTGTGGGAGCGCACTGGACGAAGGGAACTTGATGCCGGCAGCAGGTGTTCCCTCAGTTCTCTAGATTATAATACAGCCAATCCTGCATCAGGTCCTGTGCAAGGACCTATGCCAGGATAGGCAACTTTGGCTCTTTTATGACTCGTGGACTTCAACTCCCAGAATTCCTGAGGTGAAAAAGCAAATTATTCTTGACATAGACTTCTGCTACAGCTGCTCATTTGTGCTATCAAGTGTCTGATAAGTATTCTTGTGTTATAGATGCAAAGTTTCTAAACGCTATTGGTCCAGATATTTATTTTCTGTACGACTTACATCACTTCATTTAGTGACCATTCAAAGTTACAACAGCACCGAAAAGAGTGACTTATGACCGTTTTTCACAGTTACGACCATTGCAGCATACCCATAATCAGGTGTTCAAAATTCAGAAGCTTGGCAACTGGTTCATATTTATGACTGTTACTGTTACCTTCTGACAAGCAAAGTGGACAGCCATAGGGTTTCCTGCCTGAACAGGGGGTTGGACTAGATGACCTCCAAAGTCACTTCTGTTGTTGTTATTATTATTATTAATTGTTGTTATTGTTGTTGTTGTTGTTGTTGTTGTTATTGTTATTGTTATTATTATTATTATTATTATTATTATTATTATTATTATTATTATTATTATTATTATTATTATTATTATCAATGGGGAAGCCAGATTCATTTAACAAACAGGTTACTAACTTATCAACTGCAGTGATTCACTTAATAACAGCGGCAAGAAAGGTCGCAAAATCAGGCAAAACTCATTTAACAACTGTCTCACTTCACAACAGAAATGTTGGGCTCAGTTGTGGTTATAAGTTGAGGATTACCAGTATTTGTGCTTGTGTGTGTGTGTGTGTGTGTGTGTGTGTGTGTGTGTGTGTGTGAGAGAGAGAGAGAGAGAGAGAGAGAGAGAGAGAGAGAGAGAGAGAGAGAGAGAAGGAAAGAGAAAGATATTTTCCTTTACTAGTGAAAAAATGTATTTCAGTTAGGTATGCAAATCTTTAATATTTTATATTAATGTACTCAGTGAATTTTGTTTTAAAAAAAGGTGCCGGAACTCTAACACATCATACAACCCACCTTGCCTATCCTACAAGGTTTACCTTTGTAGTTGAAAAAAAAAAACCTTCAATTTTTAGTGTATCTAAAAGACTAGGATTTTGTTCAAGGCAACTCTGGAAAGTGCATCAAAAAAAGGTGCCAGAACTCCGTTCCCGTGCATTCTGTGACAAAGTCCTGAGTGTACTTACGTTGAATAATGATATTTTTCTATTGGAAATTAAAATATAAAAAGGTAATCCTTATCTCGGAAACATCTTGAAGGTACTGTTTGGCTTCTTCTGAATAATTTGTCAGGAAATTAATAAATTTGTAATAAAATACTTGCCGATCTGTCAAAGTACTTCAGATATACCCTGAATTATAAAAATCCACAGTAGGTAATGAACCTCATTCCATTTATATAGAATATCTAGGTATATATCATTAAATTAACATAATTTATTTTCAATAACCCTTTTTATGAATCATAAAAAGGATCAGTTCATTTTTATCCACCAGCTGTTTAACTTTATTTCTTTATTAATTGCTATGATCTGTTTAATTTTATTTCTAATTTTCTATCTTTGATTTTGGCCTATTTCTATAGCCTTTTGTTATTTTTTTTCCAGAATTAGTAAAAAAAAAAATGTTCATCCACATTTTATATTTCTCTCTGATTACTTGCCTTGTTATATGCTTTTCTGTGGTGGAATCTCCAAGTAGACTGTGGAGGAAGGGGGAGAAGAGAAACAAGCTTAGTGTCCTTGCATAGTAGGAAGCCACATAGATCTTATCTTGTCCAGAATCTATGAAATATTTTCTGGCAGTTTCCAATAAAAGGCAATCAGTTTGTCATGATTCCTGTGAATAGGCATGCAGCAATAAAGAAGTAACTTTCATAAGCTCACAATGTCATTCTGGTTTCTTTTTGTTTGGCGTTTTGTCGAATGTGGCATATTTCTCCTAGCAAATCATTGTATGGATTTTCTAACCATTTTTGTACTATTTGCACCCCCAGATCAAAAAAGAGCGAACATGGGCATTTCTATAAGAGTTCACAACGTGAGAAATAAGGAAATCCACATCATCATGACTCCATTTGGATTTCAGTATTTAGGACTGGCCAATTTTAAATAATTTTGATGTGGTACATTGAAAATTTGTACGTGTTTATCTTGAAGTAAGAAGACCCTTGGTGGAGCAGTGGGCTAATGCCTCCTTAAGTAACACCAGCTGCCTGCAATTAGTGCAGGTTCGAGTCCCACCATGCTCAAGGTTGACTCAGCCTTCCATCCTTCCGAGGTAGGTAAAATGAGGACCCAGATTGTTGGGGGCAATAAGCTGACTTTGTAACAATGCCGCTTGGGGGGCGGGGGGCGAAAGCCCTAATAAGCAGGCATATACATAGAATGAAGGCTATTGCTAAGCACATTGATTTGTGCTTCTTAGATTGTAAGCCGCCCTGAGTCTTCGGAAAAGGGCGGGATATAAATGAGATTAAAAAAAAAAACTATTAAACTCAATAGAACTTCTTTGTTAATTTAATACAATTATAAATCATTATGATTATCATCATAAATCTTTTCCTGTTTGTTTGACTTTTTAATTGTGTTTGATTTTGAAGTCTTTCTGGTTTCCCAGCTGTTAAATTTAGAACTAAAATATAAATCTCTTTTTCTATTTTATTTTCCTTAACAGATTACATGTAACACTTCGGAATACTCGTGTTTTTTATCATTCTGTCTTTATGAGAATTAAGTAATTCAATTAATAATCCATGCATTGATATACAGTAAGTTCAATATTAACTTTGCTAAATTCATTAGACATTGTTCTGAACAAGCAATCAAAATAAGAAAAGAATAGAAACCCCCAAAGCAAAGAAAATTCAAAGAGACTTAGCCTCTCAACCCAAAGAATCAGGTTTTTTTATTAATTTAAAATTCAGATTAATAGAATGATAAAAAACTGAAACAGCCTAGCAATTCTTGGATGAAATTGGATGCTATGCCAGCAGGCTTGTCTGCAGTTATGGAGAGAGGAATCAAAGAAATCAAGATGGAGGCCACAATTGTACAACTGACATTCTTCACAGTTTTGATTCCATTGTCATCTGGATTTTTTTTCTTTTTCTTTTACCCTAGACAACTCTGAACAAGAGACATTTTTTAATATATATATTTCCTCTACCCTGCCAAATACAACCTCCAAATTTTCTGCAGAGAATTAGGGAGCTCCCAAGTAAATATTTGAAGGGTGCAGGCAGGCTGCAGGGTGAAGAGAAACTGTCTTCTTTCAATTTCTCTGATGGGTTTTCAATTCTTCACATTCACATATATTATATAAATGGGCATGAGATAGATTCCACGTTTAGCAGATATATTTGATGAGAAATAAATTTCAGCACTCCCAAAGGATTACCAAGTTGATTTATTGGCATTAATGTCAGCTAAGTAATATTGTCAATAATACAACTGATTGTAGTCTGGACATGTTCATGTTTGATTGGTGTTGAAAAATAAGATGGGAAACTATCAAACACACACACACACACACATGGGGAGAGAGAGAGAGGGAGGGAGGGAGGGTGAGAGCGCACAAAGTTTTGTATAACCTAGAGCAGATATATCCAACTTGCGACGTCACATGACGTCACACAACGTATTGGGACAGTTTTGCCATTGCCGGCAATGGGGTGGGCATGGCTTCCAGATGATGCATTCGGCCCGTGGGCTGGCAGCATGACACCTCTGACCTAGAGAAACATTTTTGAACCTTTGTGGATCCATTTCAGTTGGGTTTTCAGACAGACAATGGAATTCAAACCACCTTGATGGATGACATAAATGGAGCAATAGAATTCAATTGTATTTATTCCTGGAGATCTTGGTGCTTTCACAGTATCAATGACTTTCTGGATGACTTTATGAGATTGAACCTTGAAACACTGTGTTAAAAAAGTTCTGGTTCTTTCTTTTGAATGATGCCGGAGGATCACTACAGGTAGTCTTTGACTTGCAACCGTACATTTAATGGTTGTTCAAACTCACAACAGCACTGAAAAAAGTGACTTATGACTGTTTTTTACACATACAATTGTTGCAGCATCACCATGGTCATGTGATCAAAAATCAGACTCTTGGCAACTGGCATTGCATTTATGATGCTTGCAGTGTCCCAGGGTCATGTGACCACCTTTTGTGACCCTTGGACAAGCAAAGTCAAGGGGACACCCGGTTCACTTAACAACCGTGTTGCTAAATTAATAATTGCAGTGATTCAATTAACAACTGTGGCAAGAAAGGTTGTAAAATGAGAGAAAGCTCAATTAAGAACTGACTTGCTTAGCAAAGGAAAATTTGAGCTCAGTTGTCATAAAGTAAGAACTGCCTATATTAATCCACAACAGGGATTTATGTTGTGTCCCCCCATATTATATTGTGTCCCCTGTGCTGTTTAACTTCTACATGAATCCACTGGTGAGGTCATTTGAAATATTACCTCAGGATGTCATATTTATGTTATTAACAATCTGGTCTAATCATCCTTAGCTCATTGACTAAACCTGGCATTGCTTTCCAAGATTATGGAAGCCACACCTTCAACCATTCCAGCTGCCCCACCTTCTCTTACAGTTTATAAAATTGGTAAAGAGTCACAGCTTTCACTCATTTCTTAATTATTCAATCGTTTGAGGACCTGCGTTCATTTTAAATTACGCTTTCAGCTTTCCATATTCTTTTTGTTGTTGTTGCCAGTACCAGTAGATGCCACACATTTCCACCATGGTACAAAAATGAAGTCAAAATCAAGGAAAGAAATGAACTGCCAGCCTACAGGTCAGATGCGTTACGGAGAAACCAAGTCCACCCCATTGCTGGCAGTGGAAAAAAAAGCACAACATGTTGCAACACGTTACATGACGTTGCAAGTTTGACACCCCTGATCTAAAAAGTCTAGGGTTTAATTCCTGCGATTTCATTTTTAAAATATTGGGGGGGGGGAAGAGAATTTTACTTGAAAACTTGGAGGGCTGCTGTAAGTTAGAGTTGATTCAGATGGCAGGTCTGACAGGGTAAGTCAAGTTCCCACTCTTAATGAAGTATTTCTGTAGTGTCTGTGGTACATATAAAGCACCCTTCCCAACGAAGCATCTGCTTTCCAATTTACAAACTTTTTTTTATGATAAGGGCATGATTTCAGGCTCTGTCAGAAAAGCATAAGTTTCATGTGAAAATTCACAGACTTTTGTCAGGCATCAATAAATAAGATGACATATTTTCCCAGTCCTAAAAAAAAATAATACAAAGTAAAACAAACAACAACAAAAAAGCAGCAGAGGATGAAAATGCTTAAAGAGGAAAGAACCAATTTTACAAGGGAATCCAAGATTGATACATTGGCTTGTCAAATCACATTGTGATAGATTTCATGAGAATAAAATAATAATAAATAAAAACAAATGACAGATGGAGTAGGTACAGTAGATCAGAAAGTCCTTGACACCAGTGAATAAACAAGTGAAAAGCAATTACAACTTTGCCCCAAAGTGTGGTTACTCCCACACTCACACTTTCTATCCCATGTTTGTTTATTTAATGAATTCAAAATTAACAGCACAAGCCATTGTGGTTCTTATAATAAAGACTTTGTTAATAGGTCAAATATTCTATTTTCTCTAGCAATGGATCTATATTTTCAGTAGAAAAGGACTGGAATTAAACATAAAAAGACACAACCACATCCCTAGATGTGACAGGCAGAATTGTACATATGGTGATTCTTGGTTACTCATCTCTTCTTAAGATGATGCATTTGATGTTCTTAATTATATTCCATTTTTTTTAAAAAACCCCAAATACTAATATTCTTATACACACTGTGTGTATGTATACACACAACATACACACCTACCACACACACACACACTATACTGTATCTATTTTAAAGGAAATTGGACTGTGTTGCTTTAACAGGATATCAGACTTGGAGAGGACCTTGGAAGTCTTCTAGTGAGTCAAACCTCTTCAACTAGTAGGAGACCCTATACCATTTGAGACAAATGGCTGTCCAATCACTTCTTAAAAGCCTCCAGTGATAAAGCACCCACAATTTCTGAAGGCAAGCCGTTCTACTTGTTCTCACTGTTAGGAAATGTCTCCTTAGTTCTAGGATGCTTCTCTCCTTGATTAGTTTCCATCCATTGTTTCTTGTCTTGTCCTTCTGGTGCTTTGGAAAATAGGTTGACACCTTTTTTTGTGGCAGCCACTCAAATATTGGAACACTGCTATCATGTCACCTCTAGTTCTTCTTTTCACTAGACTAGACATACCCAGTTCCTGCAACAATTCTTCAAATGCTTTAGCTTCCAGCCGTCTAATCATCTTTGTTGCTCTTTTCTACACTCTTTCCAGAGTCTCTACATTTTTTTTAATAATACGGTGAACAAAACTGGATTCAGTATTCTAAGGGAGGGCTTACTAAGGTTTTATAAAGTGGTACTAATATTTCACGTGATCTTGATTCTATCCCTCTGTTGCTGTTGTGATTCACGGTCAGCCTGTGGGTTCGGCAGTTGGGTCGGACGATTCAGAGGAGGAGGAGGAGGGGGTGTTGGAGAGGTTGCTGAGGGGGTTGGAGAGCTTGCTGATGAGAGCCCTCAGCTAGGCCCCTCCCACCTGGTCACGACGGAGACCCAGCTGTGTGAGCCTGACAACGTGGATGAAGATGACCCATAGCTGGCCCTGTTCAAGGACGCCCGACGCAGGAGGCAGTCAATCAGGAGTAAACAAAGGAAGGCAATGGGGCACCTCAGAAGGAGGCAGAGAGAAGCCACGGCCTGAACTGTATAAAAGGGGAATGTGTGGGAGGGCTGGTTTGCTGAAGGCAACCGCTTGAATAGCTCCTGTTTCATGGTTCGTGTCTTGTTCTGTTTGCTTTTGTATCCATAAATTTGGCAGGCTTAGTTCCAGCCTCTTGCCTTCTTGTAAAAGGGGTTGTCCCTGCCTTTTCTGCAGGGCTGGTAGCAGGCTGGTACAGAACAGTTGCTGCAACCTTGGATTACATTGGCTTCTTTTGCTCCTGCCACACACTGTTAGCTCCTATTTAAATTATCTTGTCTTTACTGGACTTGAAGACCTGCATCCCTTATGGTTATACTTGGATTCCTTTAGCAAACTGGAAATGCCACCCACATGATTGAGTAGAATTCCTTTCACTCTAGTGAATGATTTGGTAAAAGAAAAGCAATATTTTGCAGTTTGTTCAGTGGTCTGACTGTCTATGAGGAAGTTATTGTTTCTTTCTGACCACCATGGAAAAAGAAGGGAGAATAAAAGAGAACACTACAAGTTTTCCTCTACTAGACCTTGACTGTAATGCTGGCTATGAAAATAGAACTAATTTTCTGCCCTTTGGAGCATCTTACCCCCTCCCCCAATGTGAGATCAGCCCCTACTCTCCTTACCTTCCACAGGAGCTCAAAGATCTGGCTCTGCCAGATGGCTTGGGGCCCCAAAGGAGGAGCATCGCACTGGAGATAATTAAAAAAAGCTAATACAATCCTGGGTTGTATAAACAGAGGCATAGAATCAAGATCACACAAAGTATTAGTACCACTTTATAAAGCCCTAGTAAGACCACACCTGGAATACTGCAGCCAATTTTGGTCACCATATCACAAGAAAGATGTTGAGAGTTTGGAAAAAATTCAGAGAAGAGCAACTAAGTTGATCCAAGGCCTGGAGAATAAAACATATGAAGAACAGCTGCAGGACTTGGGTTTGGATAGTATATAAAAAGAAGAAATAGCGAAGACATGATAGCAGTATTCCAGTATTTGAAGGGCTGCCACAAAGAAGAGGGGATCATGTTATTCACCAAAGCACCAGAGAGCAGGACAAGAAGCAATGGTTGGAAACTGATCAAAGAGAGAAGCAACCTGGAATTAAGGAAAAACTTCCTGACAGCGAGGACAATTAAGCAGTGGAACAGCTTGCCTCCAGAAATCATGGGTGCTCCATCACTGGAGATTTATAAGAAGAGGCTAGACAGTCACTCGTCTGAGATGCTTGAGCAGAGGCCTGGACTAGAATATGTCCAACGTCCCTTCCAGCTCTATTCTATTCTAATGTATTAAGGGAGAATCCAACCTCCCGCATGGACATCCTTTTCAATCCCTAATTTTATCTGGACTGGGACTTCTGTTTTTATTGTTTTAGAGATATTTATATGTTATGATGTTTTATGCTGTAAGCCACCCAGAATAGTTTTTTTAATGAAATGGGTGGCAAATAAATGTAATGAGTGAGTGAGTGAGTGAGTGAATGAATGAATGAATGAATAACCTCCACATCAACTGTAGTTGATAAGCTTAGAAGATTGCCAACGAAGAGCAAAAGCACTTTGTTTTAAATAAATCTAAGGAACATCTATCTCTCAACATTTTGTTTACTACCAACTTTTGACTCATCAGCTAGTTGGGGACAAGTTAACCCTTGGCTCACATCAATAGAAAAATGAGAGACTGGCATGGTTGGGGATGGGCCATGGAGACTAAGTCCAAGCTTTTTCAAATTACCTTCTAGAAAAACCAGGCCCAGTATTATGTCTTGGACTGACAGGGAATTTTCAGAAGTGTTTTATAAATAGGGGGCAGGCAATTATATAAGTGCTCAATTATTGATACACTTTTTATTTATTCATTTGTTAAATTTATACAGTATGTGGCCCATCCACAGTATAATTTTTACTATTGTTATTTTTAGATACTGGACTTTGTTTTATCAGGATAAATATACTATATAGATAGTAGCACTTGCTTATTAATTTATTATTATTATTTGATACATCTACGTCTACATGAGGGACGCGGTGGCTCAGTGGGTTAGGACGCTGAGCTTGTCGATCAGAAGGTCGGCAGTTTGGCGGGTCGAATCCCGAGTGCCGCGTAACAGAGTGAGCGCCTGTTACTCATCCCAGCTTCTGCCAACCTAGCAGTTCGAAAGCATGTAAAAATGCAAGTAGAAAAATAGGGACCACTACGGTGGGAAGGTTACAGCGTTCCGTGCTTTGGCGTCTAGTCTTGCCGGCCACATGACCACGGAGACGTCCTTGGACAAGCACTGGCTCTTCAGCTTTGAAACGGAGATGAGCACCAGCCCCTAGAGTCGGAAACAACTAGCACACATGTGCGGGGAAACCTTTACCTTTACCTTACATCTACATAGATCTATAATCAAAGTTTTTTGTGTATTTATCTCTATATCTCTATTATCTCTCTATCATCTCTCTCTCTCTCTCTCTCTCTCTCTCTCTCTCTCTCTCTCTCAGCAATCCAGCAACTATTTTTTAATAAAATTATGGCTTGGCAGAACAAGTAATCATAGCTGATATCTGACACAGCTAGGAAGCTCTTATCTGACAAATACAAAATTCTTTCTTTATATATTGTTTTGTTTTTGTAGTTTTCTGAAATAAAACTCTCCTGTAAACATATGCTTACATTAGGTGATGTAACTACCAATCAGAAATGTTTGGTATCTTGTACTGTAAAGTAACTCACCCACATACAGAAATATATAAAAATGATATAAGTTGATAATGACACTAATACCCTAAGAGCAATTACCCTCAGAGTATTTTTTTGGGGGGCAGGTAATACACACTGCATCAATTAAACATACATAAAAACAGAAATTCTTGTATATGTTGCAATACAGAGGCAACACTTATTAAGCCACCTATGGCATTTTTCTATCTCACTTAATCACCTAAATACGCAAAGAAATAGTGTTACTTTTGAGTCATTTATCTTCATAAATGACATAGATGAGGGAATAGAAGGGGGACTCATCAAATCTGCAGATGACACTAAGTTGGCAAGAATAGTCAACACCTCAGAAGACCTCAGGATCCATAAAGATCTTGACAGGCTTGAACAATGCCCCCTATCCAACAACATGAAATTTAATGTGGAGAAAAGCAAGGTTTTACATCTGGGCAGGAAAAACCAAAGGCACAAGTACAGATTAGGCAAAACCTGGCTCAAAAACAGTAACTGTGAGAGGGAACTTGGAGTCCTAGTGGATGATCACTTAAACATGAGCCAGCCGTGTGCAGCAGCCACCAAAAAAGCTAATACAATCCTTGGTTGTATAAACAGAGGCACAGAATCAAAATCACGTGAAGTATTAGTACCACTTTATAAAGCCTTAGTAAGGCCACATCTGGAATACTGCATCCAGTTTTGGTAACCACATTACAAAAAAGATATTGGGAATTTGGAAAAAGGGCAAGTAAAAGCAACTAAAATGATTAAAGACCTGGAGACTAAAACATATGAAAAAAATGGTTGCAGGGTTTGGAGTTGGCTAGTCTAGAGAAAAGAAGGGCTAGGGGGGAACATGATAGCAGTATTCCAGTATTTGAGAGGCTGCCAGAAAGAGGAGGGGGTCAATTTATTTTCCAAAGTACCAGAGGGCAGGACAAGAAACATTGGTTGGAAACTAATCAAGGAGAGAAGCAACCTGGAATTAAGGAGAAACTTCTAAACAGTGAGTACAATTAACCAGTGGAACAACTTACTGTCAGAAGTTGTGGGTGCTTCATCACTGGATTTTTTAAAGAAGAGATTGGACAGTCACTTCTCTGAAATGGTATAGGCAGGGTCTCCGTCTTGAGTAGAGGCCTGGACTAGAAGACCTCCAATGTCCCTTCCTGCTCTATTCTGATTGATTGATTGATTGATTGATTGAGATATAATGGAAGATAAAACTGTAAGGCAACATAACTAATCAGGTATATTTTTTACAAAAACTGTTGTGACCATACAGATCAAGATTTATAGCCTTTTGGCTAAGCCTCCATTATGAATTTTGAAGTACATTTTGCAATATCTATAACATAGGATTATAACAGGAACTGACTTTCCTATTATTCAAATTAGGTAAAATTGAGATTATAAAGTTGGAAGGAAAGCTACTTAATAGCTTTAGGCTTTGAACCAACACAAGCATAATAAAATGTTTGAAGATTAGTAGCAAGGCTTCAGGAACAACAACAACAACAACAAAAGGAAACAAGTGCCTACAACTTCAGGCAAGTTTTCTACCACAGTGTTGGCAACTTACCTTGTCCAAAAGTTTAGTTTCAGTTAGCATCTGAGCAACAAACAGGGTTTTATTACTGGGTCATTACAGAATTGATGATACTCAAAACTAATGAGACTTCTATTTACTTGCTACCTTGCAGATGTATCAAATATGTTTTGGACAACATTTTGTTGGAAATCTCTTCTGGACATCTACAATCTGGTTCTCAATTTTTAATTATTCTTGCTTTTAAAGAGTAGGGAGGATTAAGTCAATGTCTATTCCGAAACACGCACTTTCCAAAAATAATTGAATCATTCAGAAAGATCATGCAGAATATCCTGGGATGTGAGTTTAAATTTGCATTACTTTGGACAATTGAAAATAAACTCCCAATAGTGCGATAAATGTCTGTGAAGTCTCAATTTTAATAAAATAATCAGGTGGCGATGCCCCAATTAGTTTGCTAAAAATGTGATTCCTCAACGTTTGGCAAAATGGAAGAATGTGTGTCATCATAGTGAAGGAAATAATACAAATAATGTAATTTGCATTATTTATAGCATTTAATTTAATTTAATTTTAATTTAATAACATTTATATACCGCCCTTCTCCCTGAGGACTCAGGGCGGTTCACAGGGCAGAATAAAATAGCAGATACAAACATTAAAAAAAGATTAAACAATTGCCCTAGTTAAAAACAATGGAAATACAGCGCTAAAAACCCCAAGAAAAATTAAAAGACCAAAGATAAAACAACCCCAGCAATCCCCATCAGGCTAGGCCAGCTTGTACAAACAGAAATGTCTTAAGATCGCGACGAAAGGAGCGAAGATCGGGCGCCATCCGGAGCTCTACCGGTAGCTGATTCCACAGCTCCGGAGCGCCCACAGAGAAGGCTCTCCCCCTGGGGGCCACCAATCGACATTCTCTGATCGGTGGCACCCTGAGGAGGCCCTCTCTGTGGGAACGCACAGGGCGCAGGGAGCTTGATGCCGGCAGCAGATGTTCCCTGAGGTACTCCGGCCCCATGCCATGGAGTGCTTTGAACACCGTTACCAGTACCTTGAATCTCACCCGGAAGACAACTGGCAACCAATGCAGCTCACGGAGCAGAGGTGTAACGTGGGAGTATCGGGAGACTCCCAACACCACTCTCGCGGCTGCATTCTGTACCAGTTGGAGCTTCTGGGTGGTCCTCAAGGGCAGCCCCATGTAGAGAGCGTTGCAGTAGTCCAGACGAGAGGACACGAGCGCATGAGTGACCATGCATAGATCATCCCGGCTAAGATAGGGCCGCAACTGACGCACCAGGCGAACCTGTGCGAAGGCCCCCCTAGTCACAGCTCCTATATGGTCTTCCAAGGTGAGCCGTGAATCTAGGAGGACCCCCAAGTTGCGAGCCCTATCTACGGGGGGTAATAATTCACCCCCCATAGCCAGAGGTGGAATGTCCGAATAAACCCGGGATGAAGGTATGCAAAGCCACTCAGTCTTGTCGGGGTTGAGCTGGAGTCTGTTCCTCCCCATCCAGACCCGAACCGCCTCCAGGCAACGGGACATCACGTTGAGGGCATCACTGGGGTGGTTTGGGGTTGAAAAGAAAAGTTGGGTATCATCAGCATACTGATGATACCCAACTCCAAAGCCACGAATGATCTCACCCAGCGGCTTCATGTAGATGTTGAACAGGAGAGGCGAGAGGACCGACCCCTGAGGAACTCCACAAATGAGAGACCTCGCGGTCGACCTCTGCCCCCCTGCCAACACCGACTGCGAACGTCCCAAGAGATAGGAGGAGAACCACTGTAAAACTGTGCCTCCCACTCCCAGTCCCCTGAGACGCCGCAGCAAGATACCATGGTCGATTGTATCGAAAGCCGCCGAGAGGTCTAATAGGAGTAGGACAGAGGAATGCCCCCTGTCCCGAGCCCTCCAGAGATCATTCACCAGCGCGACCAATGCCGTCTCCGTGCTGTGCCCGGGCCTGAAACCCGATTGGTACGGGTCTAGATAATCCGCTTCATCCAGGACCAGAGGGAGCTGATGCGCCACCACACTCTCAACAACCTTCGCAAGAAAGCGAAGGTTGGAGACAGGACGAAAGTTGTTCAATACAGCCGGGTCCAGGGCAGGCTTCTTGAGGAGAGGCCTCACCACCGCCTCCTTCAAGACGGCGGGGAAGATACCCTCACTCAAAGAAGCCGATATAACTGCCTGGAACCAGCTGCGTGTCCTCTCCCGGGCTGCATAGACCAGCCAGGAAGGGCACGGGTCCAGTAAACATGTGGTGGTGCTCAGCCTCCCCATGATCCTGTCCACTTCCTCCGGAGTCACAGAATCAAACTCCTCCCAGGTGATATCGACAAGACCACCCGTGTCCTGATCGTCAGACTCTGCCCAGTCAGAGTCCAGACCGGTCCGAATCCGAGCGATTTTGTCTGACAGATGTTGGTTAAACTCCTCGGCACGTCCCTGCAAGGGATCCTCCCTCACCTCCTGATTTAGGAGGGAGCGAGTCACCCTAAACAGGGCAGCCGGGCGATTATCTGCGGACGCAATAAGGGTGGCGAAGTGGTTGGACCTCGCCTCCCTAATTGCAGCGAGATAAGACCTAATATAGGCTCTTAGTCGCAATCGGTCGGGTTCGGATCGGCTGGACCTCCAACCGCTCTCTAGGCCCCGTCTCCGACGCTTCATCTCCCGGAGCTCCGCAGAGAACCATGGAGCTCGACGGGATCTGCACCGGGTCAGGGGCCGCAGGGGTACAACTCGGTCAAGGGCCTCAGTGGCCGTCCTTTCCCAGGCTTCCACTAAGGCCTCGGCCGAGCTGTGAGCAAGGGAGGCAGGTGGGGACCCCAGCGCCGCCTGGAACCTCTGGGGATCCATTAAGCGTCTGGGGCGGTACCATTTGAGTGGTTCCAAACACCCACGGCGGGGGGTGGCAAAACGGAAGACCAGCCGCAGGAGATGATGATCGGTCCATGACAGGGGCATGATAATTGGAGAGCCCCCACCAAGATCATCTAACCACCGTCCAGACAAGAAAACAAGGTCAAGGGTGTGGCCTCCCTCATGAGTCGGTCCCGAAATTACTTGCGTCAGGTCCATGGCCGTCATGGAAGCCATGAACTCCCGAGCCAACTCAGATGATCCTCCCAGAGATGGTAGGTTGAAATCCCCCAAAACTATAAGTTTCGGGAACTCAACCACCAGCCCAGAGAGGGCATCGAGCAGCTCAGGCAGGGCTGCTGCTGTGTGACTAGGCGAAAGGTACACCAGCAGCAAGCCCAACTGCGCACCAGGGCCGCATCTCAAAAAGAGAGACTCACACCCGACTATCTGGGGAACGGTGGCCTCCCGCGGACACAAGGTCTCCCTCATAACAACAGCCACTCCCCCACCCCTACCCTGAGCCCGAGGCCGGTGCAGCACCCGGAAACCTGGTGGGCAAAGATCAACCAGAGGAACACCGCCCTCTGGGCCCAACCAGGTTTCCGTGATGCAAGCCAGGTCAGCCTGCTCCCCCTCGACCAAGTCTCGGACGAGAGGGGCCTTGTTAATGACCGACCTGGCATTCAAATACACCAGCCGGAGCTCAGGAGGCTGCCCATCCTCACTCCCGGGACCTCGGGGCGGAACCAGAGGGTCGTAGTGCCTCACCGCTTGTAAGCAGCGGAGAGGCCTTCCCTGAGACCGATACGGCCCTCTGTTCCTACACCTGCTGCCATTCCCTATCGTCGTGGGAATAGATAATCCCACGACTGGCCCTGGAGCCCCAGAAGCAGCCGACCCCCGCTCCTCCCCTCCGCGATCAGCCTCAGCACTAGCCTGAACAAAGGTAGTTGGACTGCCCCCCTCGTCCAAACAACCAAGAAAAGAACCCTCCCTCCTCCCTAACCCCCAAAAAAATTTTGACAAAAAACAAATCAAGGACCTCCTATTAGGTTTACGTCGGAGGCCCATAACCGTGCCCGGCCATCTCTCAGGATCCCAATAAATGGGACCTTCCTCGAGATTATACTCGGCTGGAAAGGCGGGCCGCCTCCAGGAAGGGGGAGCACCCCTGAGGGCGAGCAAGTCCGTAGAGGAGTACCTAAAACAAGGCATAAAAGCAGTCCAGATATAGGCAGTCCATAGTCAGTTGATTTAAGGAGGAACCAAACAGAGAGCAAATAGATGTCCCGAGCCTCCACCCAGCCACTGCCACTCAGCTGGGTGCCACCCCAGGACAGGCCAACCAACGCCCTCTCACGACAGTTGGAGAGCCTATACCAGGGGGGAATAGTCCGAAACATCCATCCTGGGTACAGCATGTCCCCTAGAGCTCTCACCTCTAGGGGCAGCAGATGTAAGTTCAGGCCACCCTCTCACTGTGGCCAGTACCCAGGGGACTCTGAATCCTTTGGGGCCGATATGTGAATGGCAATAAGGAACAGTCCGAAAGAAGGGATGAGATAGTGTGTTACATCATCAAAGTCTGCACTACTAGGTGGCCAAATCCTCCGCTGCTCTGTCCTTCGAAAAAGTTGATCATGGCCAGTTCTGCAGTCATTGGGGTCTTCCAAATTGTCTAATTCTTTTAGGTCCACAAATCCAGTGGCACCAACCAGAGCCACAACTGGTGCCACGGAAAACATAGATCTTCCAAGGGACCATTGGGCTCCACTGGGATCCACCGGCATTAACCGGCTAGCCCAGGAACCTTCGAGGCCACCAACAGCAGTAAGAGTACCAGGCCATCTAGAAAGAACAAAGTAAGCAGAGGGAGCAATAAGTTGATTCCAGCGTCGCCGCTGAGCCGCCAGGGCCACCGCCACCACCGTAGCGTTGCTGCAGACGCCGCCGCCATTGCTGCCGCCGCCAGGACGCTGATGGAGCCGAGAATAATAAGCAGTCGATGGAAAGGGAGGCCTAGAGCGGCCCTGGCGCAACGCCACCGCCGCCGCCATCCCCGTCGCCATCGGAGCGAGCCAAGAACGCCGCCGCCACAGCTGAGGGAGACCAGGCCGACCACAGAAGCGGCCCGAACGGCCCGAAATGCCTCCACCGAAACCGCCAGATGCGAGGGACCATCCGAGGGCCGGCTCCGCAACCGCCGAGGACGCCCAGCGAACAGTCGATGGAAGGCAGGCCCAGAACAGCCCCGGAGAACGCCGCCGCCGCCGCCGTCCCCGTCGTCCTCGGAACGAACCAACAACGCCGCCGTCGCCACAGCCGAGGGAGAGCCGCGAAAGACCCAGCCGACCACAAAAGCGGCCCAAAACGGCCTGAAACGCCTCCGCCAAGGCCGCCAGCAGCGAGGGACCCCCCGTGGACGCCGGGTCCGCCACCGCCGAGGACGCCGCTGCCGAAACCGCCGGCCGCCAAAACCACCAGGCACCGCGAAAACGGCCCGGAAAACGCCCGAGGGAGCAGGTAGGCGCCGCCAACATCCAGTCGGAAAAAAACGGCAGAGCTGGCAGCTAACGGAGTCCAAACCTTCATCCTTCAGCTGCCAAATCAATTGCCCTCGCTATCCCCCCAACCCAGAGGGTGTAAACACCCCTGGGGGGCTCCTAGGACGCCTATTTTTCTGGGACTTGCAGAGCTCACTCTAACAGATCCGCCCGCACGTCCGCCATCTTAAGAAGGAGATTTCCATGGTGATGCCATTGTGCAAATGACTTACTGTACATTTAAATGCTATATTTTGTGATATTTGCACCACAAATGATGCAAATCATAACAGAATTGGATCCATTGGGTGCCAAGTTCCAAGATCAGGAAAAAGAAATTTATTCTGAATGGCAAGTAATCTTTTAAAAATAACCATTGATATTTATTAATAGCAAATTGTTGGCCAGACCCACGTAAGATGAAATTGAAATATAGATTTATTAAATGCACTTTTTTCATCTTTCATCATTTGGTTGTTTTGTTTCAGTTTTCTTGGTCTATTCATTTCCTTATCACACTTGGGAATAGTACAGTTGACATCCTATATTCTCAGCGTTTGTTTTTCTAACTTTATGTTAAGCCCATCCATTACCATATCTTCACAGAGACTTCTACAAGTATTGCTTAAACGAATAATCCACGGGTCGGCAACCCGCGGCTCCAGAGCCACATGCAGCTCTTTGAGCCGTCTCCTGTGGCTCCCATCCACCCGGTGCGCGCGCACCTCTTCGAATGGGCAGTGGTGCGCATGCACCTCTCCAAATGGAGAGTGGCACCGCCCGTTTGGAGAGGTGCGCGCGCACCTCCCCAAACCTTTGGAGAGGTGCGCGCGTACCTCCGCACGAACGGGCAGCGGTGCCGCTCTTTGAGAAAGCTGCCGTGGCACGTTTGCAGGCTGCCGAAAGTGGCAACTTTGCAGACGGGCCGTCGCCGTCGTGCAACCGGGAACCGGTTCCATCGCACATAAAAAAATGGCGATCACGCGCGTCCGCACATGCGCAAGAAAAAACCGTTTTGCGCATGCGCAAAACATTTTTTGCGCATGCGCGTGCATGGACGCACACACGCGGCTCCCACTTTTTTTATGTGTGATGGAACCGGTTCCCAGTGGCTCTTTTCCTTTTTTGACCCCTGGAATAATCCATCATTTCTACATTAAAAAACAACCTAAAACTTGAAAAAAACATTTTCAAAAAGGTGAGGAAGCCTGCCCCATTGGATACCATTAACATTGGTAGGGTGCTGAGAGTGATCCTCAGACTGATTAAGGGATCCTTTTAAAAATTAATTAATGAAGCTAAATACTAAATACAAGAATCCTTTAGCAAAAAAATGCAGATCTTGGGTGCATACGAGCTGTAGTGTTTAAATAAACATGAATACAAGTTCAGTCACACTACTGCAAAATTGTCTGTTTGGTACTTTTCTTGTAGCCTTTGTTTCTCGTGGAGACTGATAGATCTTGTGGAGTGTTAACATGTATAATGAGCTCGTCTAATATGATAATAATAGCTCCAGAGAAGGCAGTGTTGAGATCATTAGCAGCTCATTGTTTGCAGAGAATGTTAATGTGACCGCCGTATGTCTCTTGTTGGGGTAAATATGACAATCAGCAGTTGTTAAGCCCCAACATTGGTGTCTCATTGTCTGAATGATGTAGTGTAATATCTTTGAGTGACATAACATTTAGACAGCAAATGCTCCTTTTCATTTTCACTTCAGCAACTACTAATAAATAAGAATCCCTTTGACTTTAGGTCTAATAAGCATCTTTCTGCCACACATGTGGGAGTGGATTAGTCTCCATCCTGACTTTAATTCAAAGGAAGGATAGAAAAAAAAAAGTTCAGTGTGGGGCTTCCCATGTAACCAGTGATTTTTTTGTGTGTGTGTAATGCAGCATGTTGGCCTTTTAAACCACTTACTTTGTTCTTTGTCATGATTAACAGTGTAAGGACTACTTAACCTATTTATGTGTTTTAATTTATAAGGTCATCCACCTGATATGCACATTTTGGATTTAGTAAGATGCATGGATCAATCCATTTTGTTTGGCCAATAAACCACAGTTAAAATAAGCCATGCTATGATTGACTCACCCATCCCAACCATTTTTAAACCTATTCTTAGGGCCAGCAGGAGCAATGCAAGCACAATGCTTTCTGCCATAGTTCTGCTAGAGTTAGCCATCTTCTGATCCCCACACTGATGCTGATGTTAAGGGAAAAATTGCCAGAATCAGTAGCTAAACAAATAGATGTTCTGAGCAGCTTTAGAACCTTTGCTCACAAAAGCACAAACTCTGTCTTTCTTTTTATGACCCTGTAATCCATCTGGATGAGCCCTTCCTGACACCTATGTGAAGTTTGCAGAAGATATTTACTTTTTGCACCCAGATAGAGAAATATCTGCAGATGTTTCCCTAGGATGGAACTCACAACCTCCTGATTTTGAGGTGAGTGTCTCCACCTTTAGGCCACTGCGCCGCTCCACAAGGGCATAAAGTAATTTTGCTTGTAAACCAAGATTTTATTTATTTATTTATTTTAATTCCATTTATATCCCGCCCTTCTCCGAAGACTCAGGGCGGCTTACAAGCTTAGCAGTAGCCTTCATTCTATGTATATGCCTGCTTATTAGGGCTTTCACACAACCCCCAAGCGGCATTATTACAAAGTCAGCTTAATTGCCCCCAACAATCTGGGTCCTCATTTTACCGACCTCGGAAGGATGGAAGGCTGAGTCAACCTTGAGCCTGGTGGGACTCGAACCTGCACTAATTGCAGGCAGCTGGTGTTCCTTAAGGAGGCATTAGCCCACTGCTCCACCAAGGCTCATCTCATTGATAGCTCAATATTTAGTCATGGTATTATTGTAATATTCATTATTATTATTATTAAATGTGACAGAAGAGTAAATTATTAAATATTTGACTGAAAGGTAATATTAGATATATTTAATTTGAATTACACTTGATTTTAGGCAAAAAGCCATAGATTTGAGATATGATGGATTCTAGGTTAACCAATAAAAACTCTATTCAGGCATTAAACCTGAACGTGGCATGTGAATAGACTCCTCTCCAAATTCCCAACTGCTGTGGTGCATGCAGTAGAAGGAACTGAAGTATTATATACATACCCAAGCATAACTATTATTTATGAACAAACTGTTAAGATAATTGACAAAACTTCCACAGCTATTACTCTTTAAAGTTGCAAGTGTTGTAGTGAGTTTAAGGCATTGCTAACACAGTATCTATTAGCTTCCACAATACTTCTTCCTCTTAGTTCATGTTGTCTTTCATACAGGAAAGAGGAACCATTTCATGGCATGGTCTGTGCCTTGACTGGTAGATGTAACAGGTCCAGAGAAGTTTTCTTTGGCAATTTTTGAAGGCCAAGATTGGAGTCATTGTCTCTGGTGATTCTTCAGGAAAGGTAGAATCCATGTAATTTCCCCAGCATTTTGAAAACAAGATGATGGTTTATTGACACCAGACAATGCTTGGTAATGGAATCAATATGGTGTGTGAAGAGTTGGAAGTTTCATCTGACGAATACTTTGGAGATCCAGAAGAGGAAGATCTTGAACAAAATGGAGAGAAAATAAATGGATTGTTGACCAGACATATTGATAGTGACAATTAGAATGAGCACATTTAAGAAATGAGGGTATAGTGCTCCTGAAGCAGATTGGTGATGCTTTAGACCAGGGAGTTGAGGTTCACAAGTCATAAAAGGACCAAGGTTGAAGACCCCCTGTTTTAGACATATCACCATAGTTTGAACATGTTCTCTCTCTCTCTCTCTCTCTCTCTCTCTCTCTCTCTCTCTCTCTCTCTCTCTCCTGTTTCTAATAATGCAAGTCAATGTTGTAAAAGAATCCGCAGAGAGAGGCAGGACATTCTTTTGCCTTACTAAATGTCCATGCAGGAAAGAAATGTTTTCTGTTAGTAGAAGGCTGAGTAGCAGGTATCATGAGAACAAAGATCTATAGGAGCTGAAAAGTCTGCTTGCCCAATCTCTAGGGGAATCAGCTTTCATTCTCAGGATTGACTCCTGTTTATGGTAGTGGCTGCATTTCCCATGGGATCTGTTTCCATGTATCTCGTTTCTACCAGATTTTCTCATCAACAACTCTATTTCAGCTATGCTTAATGGACTCTCAAGTATCTTCCTCCTCTTTCTCACTATATCCTTGTACTCTGTTACTCTCTGGAGGCAGATATAGATGTGACAGATGGTTGTTTTTATTCTGATGGAAGTTCCTTCAGATGTCAGAGAAATTATACAGCATGTGTGGCATCCATACATCAACCAGGAACTGAGAAACATCCCTGCATTATTGATACTTGCTAGTTCAAATGGTATTCCACATTCAGTGGGACTATCTTAAACAGAACATAGAAACTTTCTTACACCAGTACAGTACATTTCAATATATATTATTTTACATAGTACATATGTGAACACTTTAAATCAATCAGGAGGAAGATGTCATCAAGATGACCTTTAAAGTAGAGCTGCATACCTTTTTTAGGCACCCAAGGATCCTAGAATATCTCAGAATTGTACTATAAACATTTGCTGGCACACTATGAAATTATAGAATTGTTATTCTCTACATTTTAAAAAGATAACAAAAAAGTTGCAAGTATTTATAACAGTAAAAAAGTCTATCCTCCCCATGTCAAAGTCCTGATGTCTTGGTTTTTTCATCCAGCAGTATGTGACAACTCCATTCGTCCAGCCCCTGCAGCCCATAGCTACATACATATATTCATATATATAGTGGCACAGTGGCTCAGTGGTTAAGATGCTGGGCTTGTTGGCTGGAAAGCCAGCAGTCCAAGTTCGAGACCCAAGTGCCATGTGACAGGGTGAGCTCCTGTCCTTGCCTCAACTCCTGCCAGCCTAGCAGTTCAAAAGCATACAAATGGAAGTAGATAAATAGGTACCACTTCATGGTAAGGTAACAGCATTCTGTGATGTCATGCTGGCCACATGACTATGGAATTGTCTTCAGATAGCGCTGGCTCAATGGCCTTGAAATGGAGATCAGCATCACCCACTATACAGTGGTGGAATTCAAATACCTGAACAACCAGTTCTCTTATTTGATGCAGGCCTGGGCCTCCGAGGCCTAAAATGGACTTCCAGATGTGGCATCCATGCACTTCTGGTGGGCTGTTCTGGGCCTGGGAGGCCTCCAAGGCCTAGAACAGACTTCCGGAACTGACATCCACACACTTCCAGTGGGCCGTTCTAAATCTACAACCTGTACAATCCCACCTCTGCCCCTATAGTTGGCAATGACTAGCAGAGTAAAATCTGCAGGGATTCCTTTTATATTTATATTATTTATATTTATAAAATGTGACTTTTGTGAAAAAGTTGCTCACCTTTGCTTTGGAAAATAGATTTCAGTTTAGATCTGTTGATATTTTTCTTTGGAAGAATTTTTTTACATCTACAGAAATCTATAAAATTTATTTGTGAGAAATATTTTTGTTGAACTGAGGACAACACATATCATCATCCAGCAGCAAAAAAGTTTTATTCCTATGAAGAGAGCTAAGCAATAATTTTGCCTCTGAATTCCTGCCCAGTTTGAATGCACTTAGAAAACATCTGTAGTTTCCAGATTATCTTCTTCCAAAGTCATCTGTGTCATCCAGACTGAGCAGCTATAAATCTAAAGGCTATTTCATTAATATTTCTGAGAAACAGCAGTAGCATTATATAAATGAACAGCAGTTCTTGCTTTTACTAGGGTATGAAGGCTCACAGTAACTTTTTTGCATCTTTGATAGGGCATGAAGGAGCATTTGGCAGTGATCGTAAATCTACAACCGGTACAATTGCTCAGGAGTAAGGGTGTGCTAAAATTACAGTATTTTTCTCCATCAATTACAAAGCAAGGCCATATTTCAGAAAACTTGCATAGATGTGCCCTAGTTTGCTGACTGGATCCATTTCCATTTTCTCCCCCCCCCTAAGGCTAGAGTAACAGCTGCCTTATAATATCATAAACACTTATTATGCATGCCAGTCTTCTCCAAACTTCATGTCTGTCAATATTGTAGGTTTAAGAATTCCAAGTCCCCTCTGGCGCTACTAGTACTAGCCCTCTGCTCTTCCCCAATAGCATATTAGACACCTTCTGACCTGAGGGGCTCATCTTCTAGCGTCATATCTTTTTGCCTTTTGGTACTGTCCATGGGGTTTTCATGGCAAAGATACTGGAATGGGTTGCCATTTCCTTCTCCAGTGGATCACGTTTTCTCAGAACTCTCTGCTATTGGGTAGCCCTGCACGGCATAGCTGATAGTCTCATTGAATTACGCAAGCCCTTTGCCACGACAAGGCAGTAATCCATGAAGGGGTTAATAAGGTTATGGAATGCTATAAGGTAAAGGTAAAGGGTCCCCCGCACATGCGTGCTAGTTGTTTCCAACTCTAGGGGCCGGTGCTCATCTCCGTTTCAAAGCTGAAGAGCCAGCGCTTGTCCGAGGACGTCTCCGTGGTCATGTGGCTGGCATGACTAGACGCCAAAGGCGCACAGAACACTGTTACCTTCCATTCATAGTGGTCCCTATTTTTCTACTTGCATTTTTTACATGCTTTCAAACTGCTAGGTTGGCAGAAGCTGGGACGAGTAACAGGCGCTCACTCTGTTACGCGGCACTCGGGATTTGACGCGCCAAACTGCCGACCTTCTGATTAACAAGCTCAGCATCCTAACCCACTGACCAACCGCATCCCTTGGAATGCTACAGATATTATTATATTTTATTCTATCCTTGGAGACATGGGACTCCCATTTTGAATATAGGAAGATCCAGATGTATCAGATAGAACTAGTATATCCTGATATCTAATATTATATAAGAGGCATTAGAAATATTTTAAGGGGATTGAATGCTGTCATATGGTCTTGTATAATTATATATGCACCTAAAAATAAAAGTAAAAAAAATCTTCCTTCCTTCCTTCCTTCCTTCCTTCCTTCCTTCCTTCCTTCCTTCCTTTCTTTCTTTCTTTCTTTCTTTCTTTCTTTTCCATCTATCTCACAGAGGGACTTTGGGCAGTGTACAAATAAAATTATAGAACATGAAAACTATTTATAAAATTTATGTAAGAGGCAAAGGTAGTTGAGAACCTCTGTGCTTTCCTCTCAAAAATGTTCATTAAGACATACTGAACTTGTAACAAGTATTGTAATGTTCATTTACGAAGGATGCAGACAAAAAAGTATAATGAAGATGATCAGAGAGTTCAAAATAAAAAATTATCAGGTTAAATCAACAGTCCTGGGATTTTTTTTAGCTTTGAAAAGAGAAATCTGAGAAAAGTTAGACTATCATAAAAAAAGAGATGGTGATCTGTTTTCTATCTCCCCAAAATTGAGGTTCTAAAAGATGATTTGAAGTTACAGGACTCTAGTTGAAAAACAATAAAAAAATTCTAATAGTCAAAACATTTAGATATCAAAACAATAACCCTTTGCAATATGTCTGCAAACGGAAGCTGGATAGACATTTATTGGGAGAATTTAATCCACTGAATGGAAACTGAATCCACTGCCCTACAAGCCACTTCCATTTCTGCAGTCTGAGTTCTGAACTCATGCAGACTGGCACAAAGCAAAGTAAAAATGGGAAAATGCACAGATGTGGACTATTTATCTTGTGCCATAATTATTTCATCCCTCTATAATTTGTGAATTCACTAGAACTGGGCAGATCCTTGAAAAGATGCTAGCAAAGCATCCCATTGACACAACTTTGCAAGGAAAGGTAACCATCCCCTTCATTTCTGTGAGCAAAATGAAGAGAGTGAGTTGCATCCCTTTTCATACTTCACAAACACCCATTAACACAGTTTCTCTGTACTCATCCCAACCTTTGGTGCTAGATGAAAAAGGCTTGAATCACTCTCTTTTTTTCCTTAGTGTGTTCATGTTAAAGCCAAAAGAGAATTGTGGTCTGGTACAGCCCCTGCGCTGAAAGTGCTATCTCGGTTGACTATCTTGCGAGAAAAGAGTGTGAGATAGGGAAGAAGCATCTCTGGACATTTCAGACAACATTGCCTTTTGCTTCACTTCCACAACACAAATCTTTTTTTTTTCCCTGAGGCCAGTTTAAGACAACCTGCACAGGCCTTGCACTCCTCAGAGCTCTGAAGATCATAGTTTCTCAGATTTATGGTACATAGTGAAAAAAATGCTTTATTTGCTAAGCTTTAAAGATGACCCAATTCTCTCTTCCCCTTTTCTCTCCTTATGTAATCTCACTGAAAGCTCCCCCTCCTTTTTTTAGCTGTTTCAGAGAATTGAATATGTAATAAACCTATTATGTTACCAAAAGCTATATGGAGTCTGAAGGAGAAATTGACATTCCACAGACAACACAGAACTGTGATGGAAACGAACACAGTTTCTAGGTATGCCCATATGGAATGCAAATATGATGATTAGGTGGGAATTGATTGCTTTTCAAAAAACATTCTTCCCCTTCCAATTTAAATAGCCTTTTAAATTTAGCCCTTCGCCAGCCTCCATCACAGTGGGATAAGTTGCATTATTTGTACAAAATGTGCAATGTAGTGCAGAGTGTAGTCAGAATTGGTGAAGTATTTATAAAAGTAATTAGAGGGTGGAGATGTTGAACTCTCTGAGCAAATAGTACAGCAGCACTTTAACAAATTAAAAAAGAGAAATACAATTTCGTGCAGGTAGGCTGGACTTAGAAAAACCACAACAGCCTCTCACTGTAACAGAATAAGAATTAATATAGCAGAGAAACGAAAATATCATTTTGTCAACACTATGACCCAGACATTACAGTGCCGTGTATCCTTAGTTAAAATCACCTATGTTGGATAGCTTCTCTGGAGAATTCACCAAGTTTTTTGTATTCTTGATAAGCCATAAGGGCAATTCTGAGCTTTGATATGAATGAGAATCTTTTTTTTTCCTTCAGTATCTCAGGCCCTTTTGTTTAGTGCCTTAAATTTGGAAATGGTGACAGTGTCTGACTCTGATCAAGGGTCTTTGAAGGACAATTGCCTTGACATTACACAGGGAAGTAGCCCCATTATTAGTTTGCTGGCTTGAGAGTTTTCATTCCAGGCAATAAAAATAATCCCAAGTGTTATTTGGCTTCCTAGAAATACTGCCACAGCTGAAAACACCAATCAGTGAAGATGAAGTAATAGAGTTCTGAATAAAATTGATAGCCAAACTTACTTGGAGAAAGGTAATATTTGAGAATTGCTACCCTTAGGCCATGTTGAGCTTTGAAGGCAAAGACACCACTTGCATTGTGTTGAGAAATAAATTTGTGACCTACAGGAACATAATAGAGATTGCTGGGGAACTAAAAATGGCTCAGCGAATTTATCCCATAGGAAGGGGAGGAAAAATAAGCTACTCTTTAGTTAATGTTCTCTGGAAGATGGGGAGATGTAATGTATTGGCCTTAATTGCTGTAATCAGTTGAATGATTGCTTAACAGCTGTGTTGTTTGAAACCCAGACTGCTTGTCTCCAGGATTGTTAACTGTGTTTTTGCGTGGGAATTAATGCTTTAATTCTATTGGTTGCCGCTTAGTGGTGATCCGTATAAATAGCAGTTCAGCAGCCATTACGGTTGCTTCTGATGTTACTGAATAAACGTGTTGCATTTTCACTGCTCTGCCTCAATGCCTAACCGAACCGGGAACATAACAGAGAGGATTTGCCTTCCTATGATTTAATGAAAGACTCTGATATTAATAAGTGATTAATTGCAGCTGTGGATCCACACTATCACTGTTTTCTATATTTGTACTCATATTGATAGGCATCTCTTAAACTAGTGTTTCTTGACCTTGGCCACTTTAAGTTGGGTGGACTTCAACTCCCAGAATTCCCCAGTCAGAAGTCAAGATGTACAGATACAAAACAAGAAATGGGAAAAAGGACAGTCCTCTTATTCAGGATACCAACTACCTCTAGCAATTATCAGCTGCTACTTCCAGGCTGAGCTGTCAACCAATATTCATACATTCTTTACAAGTTGTCTCAGTCTTTTTGTTAGAATGGAATCCCACTTTGGCAAATTGCTCCAGGGATAAAAAGGGACAAAATATTCAATCTGTGGATTTCTGGGTTTTTAAATGTTTCTTATTTTCTTCTGATCACCTAAATAAATTTGGGTAGAGGGATCAAAATATACAAGTTGACAGGTGTGGTGTTGCACCAGAGCATTAATAGTAGCGATCAATCGGCCATCTTGCAGATTTTTTTATGACTTTCTGCAGATGCCTCTAAACCAGCTTGCATTTCTTCCCATTTCGTATAAACTGTTAAGATTCTGATTACAGTATACCTTAATTCTAAAATCAGGATCTCTAGTGGGAGCTTCTTTATCATTTCCCTCAAAGGCTACCTCTATTTACATACTTTCTCAGAATCTATTTCTTACATCCTGCAAGTTAGCTATCACCTTAACAAATTTAACCTTCCCTGACTTACATTGAATCTACTGTAAACACAGAGTTGCATTAAATGTGGCAGTGTTTAGGGTTCAGAAAGACCAGTTGCTACCACTATACTACTAATAAATCACACCATAGCCTTAATTTTCCATAAAACCAATTTAATGAGAATGTTTAATACATAAACACACAACAAACCTTTTATTATCATTCTGAAAAGCATTTTTATTTATTAATCACATTTACTGTATTTGTCACCCATCTTGTTTTAAAGGGACTGTTTCAAAAACACTAAAATAATCAGGAATAAATATTCCTAACCCAATAAAATGGCAATACAATCAAAGTAAAATCAGGATCACAAGATGGGGAAAGATGGAAATGGCTACACAGGAAGGGGACGGAGAATGAGCTCTTAATTAATCAATTACCTCCAGGGTAATACTTCCCTGTTGGAGCCCCAAGTCATTTGGCAGAGCCAGATCTTAAGGCTCTTGCAGAAGCTCAGAAGGGTGGGAGCTGATCTCACCTCAGGGAGTAAGAGATTCCAAAGGGCAGGAACCATGGCAGAGAAGACTCTTCTCCTGGACCCACCAGCTGAAAGTGCTTGACTGATGGGATCAACAGTATGCCCTTTCTGCTAAGACAGATTGGGTGGGCCAGTCCCATCAAGTTAGGTGATTCCTCAAGTAACCTTGACCCAGGCCAAGCAGGTCTTTAAAGGTGATAACCAACCCTGGAAGCAAACCATCAACCAATGCAGTTCATGGAGCACTGGTGTAACATGGGCCACTCTAGAGGCCTTAAGAGCACACCTCATAAGGGAAAACATACAAATAATGAAGAAATGTGTAAGCATTCTATAGTTTCCCATTGGGTTGCAAGTTACCTTAAATTCAAAATATGAGTCAGCCCAACTCAGACTGCTTTACTGTCAGAATGAGAATTGGCAGGGAAATAACTTAAGAAATTATTCATAAGCATGACATCAATAAATGGCATCTGAAAATCCTAATTAAGATATTATACTATTAGCTAAAGTACAGACAGATTGAGCTATTTGAGCTTTTCCATTCTTTTGTGCATGAATTTCTGTTACCACTTATATTTTTTCTTATTAGTTCTAGTAAATGAATAAAGTGTGGTGCCCTGTGAATCTTGCTACATCAGCAGTACGTAAAGCTGCATTGGTCATTCATCCAATTTAAATATAATCTTATCTTTTTTTTTATGCTGCGGTTTAGAAACCAAAACCTTCCTTTGTTTTGCAGTTATGAGAATGTATTTTTTATAATTCTTGAATAGATAATGGAAGTGGGCTATGTTAATGCCAACCAACGTCTATCTAGGCCAACAGTCTGGTTCCAGTTCTACCCAATGAGATATCTACAATTAGCACAAAAATTTGAGCTACTGAAAATGCTTGAAAAATGCTACTGATCTACTGAAAATACTTCAAAAATGCTGCCCATTCTCCAATTTATTTATTTTTTGCAAACAAATAAAGTAACTAAATTCAAGAGGACAATTTAAAGTATGTCTATACTACAATACAGGATTAGGTAATATTAAAATCTTCAGATACTATTGAAGTTTAATACCGTGAAGACTTGGTTAGTTTGACCATTGGTGAAAGATGATAGGAGTTGCAAATTAATTTCTAAATTTTATTTTATTTTATTATTTTATTTTATTTTTTATTTTTGTATTACCGTATTTTCATTTCATTTCATTTTATATTTTATTTTATTTGCTAACTATCTCATTTCAAAAGACTGGGTGGCTATTTTTTTTTTGTTTATTGCAATTAAAAATGAAAGAAAGATACAGAAAAAATACAAGCCCTTCCAAATCCACAACATTGCAAAGACCACATTCTGCCTTCTTCTAGAATATTCGGAGAACGCAATCATATCCTTCTACAACTATTTAAAAGTCCTTCTTTCCTGGAAAACTTTGGCAGAACATGTACAAAATTTCTGTTTCTGAAATTCACAAGGCATTTACCTTCCATTGCCCTCATATAGATGATCTTTAATAACTGCTTCTCTGAATGAAAGGAAATGAAAATGACATAAAAATCAAAAGAAAGCAAAATGACCACGTGACCTTTCAGAAATCTCTTTAAACCCTAAGCAACTCTGGGGTTCTCCTGCCAACATGGAACTAGCACGCATGTGCGGGGGAACCTTTACCTTTACCTTTAAGGATAGGATAGGATAGGATAGGATAGGATAGGATAGGATAGGATAGGATAGGATAGGATAAGATATAAGATAAGGAAACTTTTATTGTCACTTTTCTGTGTGCACAATGGCACACATTAAAATGAAATTCTGATGCCTGCTGTCAAAAGAACATGCATGCATACACATGGACACACAAACACAAACACACCCATACACATGTTGATAGTAGCATTGCTTTTGGGTATCCAAGTTGATTTTCTCCCTAGGTCTGTTGCATTCCATTTTGCAGTTTGAGAGTTATATGTTTTACTTATTTATTTATCAATTAAATGTATATGCCACCCATTTCACTGTCACATAAGTTTTGCAGTAGTTGGGAGTGGGTAGACTTGCATTAATTTTCACTAATCCCCACCACTGGGTGTTTTTTGTACCAGTTCTACAGTTCATTAAAGATAACAGTTCTCATTAAAGACAACTTATTTTAAATGGGTTTGGGTTTGGATAATATTTTCCAGGTAGTTATAATATTCTTCAGCCTAAATTTCATTAAACATTTCTCCTGCAGTCCATAGACTCCCTAAATCCCCAATGCTTCAATTAAAACCAAGGAGAGATACAACAAGGGATTTCCTTAAATCTGGCATTTTCATTAGCAAGGATGTTTTTGAGAAATGGCTGGAGAAAATGGTTGGGGATGTTGTGAGGAACATCCTTCAAATTGTTCACATATTTAGTGGAGAATTCTTAAAAGCCATTTGCCCACTTTATTCTAAATAAAGTGGCCAAACAGAACTGGGCAGTTTATAAATGTCACTTATAAATCCATCAATCATCTTTCTGCTTCCTCCTGAAATTTAAAGGGAAATTGTACTCTGTGATCATCTCATTTAACTAACTCTTTGGTTTAGCTATAAACAGTTGTAGAAATGCCCTGGATTTTCTTCCAGGACATTTTATTGCAAATATGGGGAGAAAATTGCCTCCACATTGATCATGCCTTAGACTTCACACGTGATTTAGATCTAAGCAAAAAACAACTTCCTTTGCCCATGTAAGCCTTCTGTTGCCTGTGTTTCATCAACTGCCAAAGTAAGGGTAAACCACTAGAAGATTCTTTTAAAGCAGGGGTGTCAAACTCAATTTCATTGAGGGCCGCATCAGCATTGCGGTTGCCCTCAGGGGGCCTGGTGGGTGTGGCCTGGGTGGGCGTGGCCTACTGGGTGGGTGTGGCTAGAGTGCGTATGGCCTACTGAGTGGGCATGGCCAGCTCTACATCATTGGCATCAAGGGTGCCTATGGGGGCCTGGGCAGGAGTGGGACACATCTGAGGGTCTCTGGCAGAAGGAGGGTCTCTGGGCCAGGCCCAAGGCAGAGGGGGCCGTTCCCTCACTGTTTCCAGGATGGCTTCAGGGGCCACATGAAACCACTTCGCGGGCCGGATCTGGCCCCCGGGCCTTGTGTTTGACATGTCTGTTTTAAAGGAAAGAAGAGATGCCTTGCCCTATTCACCTTCCTGTCTTCCTATCAACACTCAAGATTACTTTTTCTACCTTCAGGTTTTGTTGTTTCTCTCTCTTTGATAGATGAATTAATTGCCCTTTTCTCTGAATTGCAGTCTTTCCACCTGACTTATAGTTATTCCTGGCTTCCAAACGCCTTCTGCATTTCACACTGACACCAGGAACACATGCAAGATCTATTATTATAAATACAAAAAGGTGTTCATTATACTACCACCCTACCATGTTACAGCTGCAGTATGGAATCTATTATCCGTGTTCTGAACCATTATTTCCCATTCTACTAGACGTGGCTGAAAGTGGGATGGTTGCACAACTGGCCCTCACTCCTCACTTTTATAACATCTAGGAAGTAGCTCTTGTCAGCTTATCTTCACTGTCAAAATGGATGTTTTTGTTTTCCTCTGAATCATTAAGTTTACATAAGGCATTTGATTCTCTGCATGGAAGATAATCATGGGAGTTTTAATTAGTTCAGAGTTTTGTTGCCTGATCTATATTCTGAGATTTCTCTTCAGCTCACAATGGTAGTCATGGCAGCAGACATTTCTTCGGGCATTTTTCAATTGGCTAGGTGATATTGCATTTACCATTTGAGTTGAAAAAATTAATTACCAAGGCAATATCACATTTTCATAAAACAGAGATGGTCTTGGCCCGCACACATAATTAAGTCTCTGTCCTAATATGGTTGTATTCTTTTTTTTAAAAAAAAAGTAAAATAAAATCTGTGTCTTACTTAGAAGCAATTAAATATTTGCATGGTTTAGTTTCTACTTTGAGAAGGCCAAACCTCAAGGTTCAAGGTGTTGGTAATGACCTACAAAGCCCTTCATGGCATGGGTCCAGAATACCTCGGGGACCACCTGCAGCCGGTGTCAACTTCCCTCCGCCCAGTACGCTCCCACAGAGAGGGCCTCCTCAGGGTGCCACTGGTCAAAGAATTCCGACTGGTGGCCCCCAGGGGGAGAGCGTTCTCTGTGGGTGCACCGGATTTATGGAACCATCTTCCGGTTGAGCTCCGGATGGCGCCCGATCTCCGCTCCTTCCGGCGCGATCTTAAAACCCATCTCTTTAAACAAGCTGGCCTGGCCTGATGGGACGGGGTGGGATTTTTATAAATGACTTTAATTTTAAATTTGTATTAATTTTATGGGCATTGTTTAATCATGTTTTAATAATTTTAATTTTTGTATCTAGTTTTTATGTATTGCCCTGTTCACCGCCCTGAGTCCCCTGGGAGAAGGGCGGTATATAAATTAAATTAATAAATAATAAATAAATAAATAAATAAACTGAAAAATCTTAATCTTGACAATTTTATGTCAGGAATGTTTGGATTTTTCCTTGATTTGCAACTAAGCCAAATCTTTATTTCCATCACTTGATTTCTCTGTGTTTAACCATTCTGCTATGCTTCTGGACCTGGTGCACACATGAATGCATGTCAAGAATTTGCTCACCATATGTTTGATATTTATGAATTGACTCTGTAAACTTGTATTAATCATACACGGCAGAATTCAACAACATGGCACCCTGCACATAGTATGGGACTGCAACTTACAGAATTGCAAAAAAAACCTAGTTAGTTGTACAGGGTATCCAGTTGCAAAGACTGATTTGAGCTATCACTGCTTTATTACTTTTGTTTGTGTGCAGGTCCTCTGTCAGGAAGACACTGAAGCTCCCAGGTTCCATGAGCCCGATAGGAAATAATGTCTTTTTTCATTATTTCATTAGATCACCCCAGTTACCGTACGTCATTGGTTAGAATACTTTGTATGATGGGGAAAAATGATACTTCCATTTTCAGGTGGGCAAAAATCTGTCCTATCAATTAAGATTTTTTTTTAAAAAAAATCACTTTGCTTTTGCTTACACAGGCAATGTGCAGGGCAATGCTAAAAGGGAGTGGTTTTTTTTATATCAACATCTCACCAATGGGATTTTTGAGAAGACTGATTTCTCTAAATTTGCTCTTTTTCCCCCGAGTTTTTAATTTAGGGATTGCAGAAACCTTCTGTTCATTGTTGAAATGAAAACTACCCAGTGCAATGCAAGCTGCCACGAGAAGCAAGGAAATCATAGTTATAATAGTAAAGTTGGAAGGGACCCTGGAGGTCATCTAGTCCAACCCCCTGCTCAGCCAGGAAACCCTATACCATTTCAGACAAATGGCTGGACAGTCTCTTCTTAAAAACTTCCAGTGTTGGAGCATTCACCGCTTCTGGAGGCAGGTTGTTCCACTGGTTAATTGTTCTGTCAGGAGGTTTCTCCTTAGTTCTAGGTTGCTGCTCTCCTTGACTAGTTTCCATCCATTGTTTCTTGTCCTGCCTTCGGGCGCTTTGGAGAATAGCTTGACTCCCTCTTCTTTGTGGCAGCCCCTGAGATATTGGAACACTGCTATCATGTCACCCCTCGCCCTTCTCTTCATTAAACTAGACATATCCAATTCCAGCAGCCGTTCCATACATGTTTTAGCCTCCAGTCCCCTAATCATCTTCGTTGCTCTTCTCTGTACTCTTTCAAGAGTCTCAACATCTTTTTTACATCATGGTGACCAAAACTGGATGCAGTATTCCTAGCGTGGCCTTACCAAGGCATTGTAAAGTGGTATTAATACTTCACGTGATCTTGATTCTATCCCTCTGTTAAGGCAGCCTAGCACTGTGTGGGCTTTTTTTGGCAGCTGCATCACACTGCTGGCTCATATTGAAGTGATTGTCCACCAGGACTCCGAGATCCCTCTCACAGTTATTACTATTGAGCAAGGTACCACCTAAACTATACCTGTACATTTGGTTTTTCTTGCCTAAATGAAGAACCTTACTTTTTTCACCATTAAATTTCATTTTGTTAGATAGCGCCCAGCGTTCATGTCTGTCCAGATCCTGCTGTATCTTAAGCCTATCTTCTGGAGTATTGGCTATTCCTGCCAGCTTGGTGTCGTCTGCAAATTTGATGAGTTCTATCTATCCCTTGGTCCAAATCATTGATGAAGATGTTGAAGAGGACTGGCCCCAGAACAGAGCCCTGGGGCACCCCACTACACACTTCTCTCCATGTAGATGCAGTTCCATTGAGGACCACACGCTGAGTACGGCCTGTCAGCCAGCTACAAATCCATCTGGTGGTGATGCTATCTAACCCACATTTTTCTATCTTATCATGTAGTAGGTTGTGATCTACTTTATCAAATGCCTTACTGAAGACCAAGTAAATTATATCCACAGCATTCCTCTGGTCCACTAATTTTGTCACTTGGTCAAAGAATGCAATAAGATTTGTCTGGCATGAACTGTTTTTGACAAACCCATGTTGGCTTTTAGTAACGATTTTGTTTGCCTCTGGCTACAGAAACTGGTGGTCCAGGGCTTTTTAGTTGCTGAAAAATGATGCCAACTTTAGGGGGCTCCTAGAAGACAGAATAGAGCCTGCAATGAATTGGGTGCCTTCCAAACAGACTACGTAGGCTGCTCTGAAGAGTTGAAGAGGAAGGAACCAAACTTTAAAAAACAAATGGGAAATGTATAACGGGTGTAAGGTAAAGGAATAATCATGGCAAAGATTTCAGCGTATTTGAAAGACCAATCGCAACAGAGATACATTGTGGAGTGGAGAAGATGGATTGATTATATCCAGAATAAATATGGGACTAAAAAGTTTCACTTAGCATTTGAATAAGTAGTGGATATATATGATGTATAACTAGCTTGTAGTTATTTTATTAAGAGTTAAAGTGTGATAGAATTTAATATTTTATTGTTGTTTGCATATTTTAGATTATGTTTGTTTGTATTTTTATACCCTGTATTTAGCTCTGGGAAGTCGGGGAGGGGGGGAGGGGGGGGAGGGGAGAGTTGGGGAGGTTTGGGGAGAGGGGAGGGGGAGGGGAGGGGTTTTGTATTTAAAAATGTACTGTAAAACTTTTCAATAAAGTAAAGGAATAATCTGAGGGAAAAGAGGACTGAGGTCAAGAGGATGAGGAGCACTCAATGTTTGATGGATCAGGACTGAATGAACCCAAAAGCTAATGAGCACCCACTGGATTTGGAGTGAAACCACTGAGGAGATAGAAGGGAAGTTAGAGTAAGAGAGTGAGAGTAAGAGAGTGAGAGTAAGAGAATGGAAATTGTGCAAGGCAGCTAAGGTGACTGAACTGTGTGGGTAGACTTGGGGATTAAAAGGTGTATGTGTTTCGATTTGTGTGTGGGGGGGGAGAGAGAGAGGGAGAGTGGGAGAGGAAGAGTTTTGGAGAAATCTTCCCAGGATTGAATGCAGAATACAGAATAACAGAGTTGGAAGAGACTTTGGAGGTCTTCTAGTCCAAACCCTTGCTCAGGCAGGAAAAAAAACAAAAAAACTCTACCATTCCAGATACATGGTTGTCCAATCTCTTCTTAATAGCCTCTAGAGATGGTGCATCTACAACTTCTGGAGGCAAGTCATTGCACTGATTAATTGTTCTAACTGTCAGGAAATTTCCCTTTTAGTTCTAGGTTGGGGAATGAGGAATTCATTTACGGATTTCAATAGCTTGTCTTCTTTAAAGCTTTTTTTTTTTCTTGTGGCTATCCATTTGTGTTTATCTTGTTAGATCTGTATGGTTACTGTTTATTGCAAATAACAGCAAGCAGTCATTCCCAGCTTTATTTTAGGGACATAAATAGCAAAGTAAAATTTTCTTAGGTAGCAGTGTTATAGCTGAGTTTGGCTGCAGCATGTTGGATAGATTTTTTTTTTATTTTTTTTTAAAAAAACCATAACTGATTGGGATCCTAAGACAAAGTCATAGTTTGCTGAACCCAGGTCTAGCTATTATGAACAAACAAACAAGCGTGGTTGTCGAAAATGAGCTAAAGGTCCAACTTTGCCCTATTCCTTCTTCATATGATTGCTTATCCACCCTCCGTTCTATCTTACTTGCATTCTATCTTTGCAATCTGACAACCTTCTCAGATAGGGTTTGCTGGCCTGCATTCATCACCGCTGCATTCAACATTTCCGACTAAGACTGATATGGAAATTCCTGGTGGTTCTTCCACTATTCAGAAGGGAAGTGCAGCCCATGCATATCAGAATTACCTCTTCATTACAAGTAGCTTTGTGTTTCAACTGACTCCCCTGGAAAGGGGTCAGGGCCCATATACTCTGTTTGAGGTTCTGCGGATTGAATTAATGACTTGTGTAAATTATATCTATGGTGACATAATCATACTTACATATTGGTTGTGGAAATTACAAGCATCTAACAATGATTCTGAAAATGTATCATGTACACATTCATACCACTAATATAAACCACAGCTTATATGTGGGTAAAATGAATGCCAAAGTAGATAATGTAGTTTTTGGACTTGGAATAAATTTTTCCTCATCATTTTTTTTTCATCAGTACAGTTTGTATGTGTGCTGTTTTTGTGCTTTCTGGGTTGTTCTCGTAGCATTTTATAAATAGCATTGGACAACAACAGTCAATAGTCATTGACTGAGATGGGTGGCTATGAAAATTGAATAAACAATATTTTTGTGTTTCTGTTTGCCATTTAAACATTGCATAACTCTTGAGAAATCCCACATTCTGTTAACTATATTCTTCATTCTGCTGGTCCTGTTAACACAGACATGTCAAACACAAGGCCCGGGGGCCAGATCCGGCCCATGAAGTGGTTTCATGTGGCCCGCGAAACCATCCTGGAAACAGTGAGGGAATGGCCCCCACTGCCTTGGCCCTGGCCCAGAGACCCTCCTTCTGCCAGAGACCCTCAGATCTGTCCCACTCCTGCCCAGGCCCCCATAGGCACCCTTGATGCGAACGATGTAGAGCTGGCCACGCCCACCCAGTAGGCCACACCCACCCAGCCCCCTGAGGGCAACCGCAATGCTGATGCAGCCCTCCAATGAAATTGAGTTTGACACCCCTGTGTTAACACTTCTTGCTTGCTTATAAATCCATAATCATTGTCTGAAGACTTCATAAGTAACCCATGGATAAGGCCAGTGGTGGGATTCAAATATGTGAACAACCGGTTCTCTGTGTGGATTCCACTTCTGGAAGTCCATTCTGGGCCTGGGCAACAAAAAATTAACTACCGGTTCTGCCAAAGTGGTGCGAACTGGCTGAATCCCACTACTGGATAAGGCCCAGATGTTTTGACTCCCCTGACCTCTTCATATATATTTTCCAACTCTGTTTCAATAACCATGTACGTAATTACCATAACATAAACACAGATTGCTCATTTAAAACATGAAAAACACCCAGGAATAATAACATCTCATTGAAGTCAGAAGGCATTACCACAAGGGCATCTTACATTTCCAATTAGCTGATGTCCTTTGAAAACTTCCCTGAACTTTGTTTTAATCAAATGCTTAAAGAAAATAAAAGAGCTGTGCATGGTTTACTGTTATATAACAAACACTGGCAATTTGACGATAGGGATCTGTCTAACTCTTTTTCTTCAGTTTTACTCCTCAGTGTGTTAGATTATAAAAAGCCAATTAAATATGCCAGCATCCTGTTGACCCTGCAGAATAGCTTCAGCACAAAGTTTGGGTAGCTGACCATACTGTAATGTTTCATTTCAAGCTGGCTACAGTTCCTATGCACCTTCTGGGGCATAAATTCAAAGCTATGGCTACTTCCTATGGACTTCAACTCCCAGAATTCCTGAGTCAGCATAGTTGAAGTCCATGAGTCATAAAAGAGCCAAGGTTGCCTACCCCTGTCCTAGGGAAAGATTTGCTCTTCATCAACTATGATGAACTAGGAGTGATGGTGGCACAGTGGTTAGAATGCAGTATTGCAGACTAACTTTGTCCACTGCCAAGAGTTTGATCTTGATGGGCTCCATCCTTCCAAGGTTGGTAAAATGAGGACCCAGATTGTTGGGGGCAATATACTGACTCTGTAAACTGCTTAGAGAGGGCTGTAAAGCATTGTGGAGTGGTATATAAGTCTAACTGCTATTGCTATTGTTCTGAAGATGGTAGACTACCTCTTATTTGGTAAACTAGCTATCTCTAGTGATATAATGACACGAAGAAGAATGGAATAACAATTATGCTGGAGTGGGGATGAACCCAGAAATACACAACAGAATAACAGAATGGCAGAATAACAATAGTCAATCAATGGGATACTCTTTCGGTTATCTTTGCAGTGTTACATCTTGCAGAGTATTTAAACTACCTTTAAATTAGCTTCCAGGTGGTATGGGTCTGCGTGTCTATGTACCTGCATGGATAAGTAGCTGGAAAACATTAGGGACTGCACTGATTTAAACCTTGATGCAACTTTCAGTGGAGATGGGTGAATCTCTCAATTTGTGTTTCTTTCAGTCTGTCATTTTTCAGGGTTGGCTCTGTTATTTTTAAGGAAAACAATTGTGTCAAGGTCTGCATATTCTTTCTCCAAATATTTTTGGTGAGTATCTCAAATATGCTTTTTTAAACGTCCATTAATTTACCAATATATGTATATGTGCTTTTTCTCTTTCTGTAATAGGTTCTGACTAGAGAACTACAACTCAACATCTGATGTAATATTATAGAAAATGTCATATTCAGTTGGTCTGTTGATTTGAAATGAAATTGATTCATTGTAAACCCATTTGAATTCTGCCCATCCTATTGGAAACTTCACTAGACCCCCTGCATCCACTCATTTCCCCTTTTTTTCTTATTGCTATAGCTTCCACAGAATAAATCTCCTGAATTTTTTGAGCGTAATGACAAGCATCCTCCAGCTCTTCTTTCTTATTTGTCTCTCAAAGGGGGAGAACTCAGAGGAGTTCTCCCCCTTTAAGAGACAAATAAGGAAGAAGAGTACTCTCACCATTAACAAGAAAACAAATGTACCTTGTATGCAGAAGGAGTAGTAGAGAAATTTAGGGGAAAGCCCGCATAGGGTTTCATATGTACTAGGCATGACAAAAAATAGAATTGTGCTACATTTGCAGTGGTGGAATAGGGAAGATACTACATCTCTGTTTCAGATGAAGTTCAGATGTGTTGAAAGGAAAAGTCTTCTGGTGGAAAAGAAATAACCGTAGGATTTAGGTAAGGATGGAATCTTGTTAAAAGTGAATCACTGTGCAGAGAGAAAGAGGGAGGAAAGGAAAAGAGAGAGACGAAGAGAAAGAGGGAGAGAAAGAAAGAAAACAAAAAGGAAAGAAAGAAAGAAAGAAAGAAAGAAAGAAAGAAAGAAAGAAAGAAAGAAAGAAAGAAAGAAAGAAAGAGAAAGAAATAAAGAAATAAAAAGAAAAAGACAATGGGAAATCTCAACTATCTACCCTTGAGCATGGAAAAGGGGCAAACTCTTCTGTTTAAGCAGATAAACAGATTCTACAGTGCCATCACTTTCAATTTTCTCACAGCTACAGATGATGCACAAGGAATCAGCCAGCTTAGTAATAAGTGACCTAGCATAAGGCATGTTATGGGCATAGGGGATGTTACACAGATATAAGCCACTGACACCACCAGGTGGCAGGGTGCCCTGTCTGGATTGGCAGGGTAGTTTTGGGTGGGAAATCCAGATAATGAGATTGGTTCCAAGTATACCTGGCTAGGTATATAAGTGGGGCAGTTGCCCCTTTGTTCGTCCAGTCTGTGCTACATCAATAAAGAGTTGTTATGCTGAACCCTGATGTCCTGAGTCGTCCATCTTGGCCATGCGGTCCGGAGCCCACTATTTAACAAGGCAGTTTTCTCTCTTTTTGTTTTTCAGATGTGTAATGAGGGTGCCACCGGTCAGAGAATGTTGTCTGGTGGCCCCCAGGGGGAGGTCCTTCTCTGTGGGTGCCCCGGATTTATGGAATCGGTTGCTGGTTGAGCTCCGGATGGCGCCCGACCTTCGCTCCTTCCGACGCGACCTGAAGACTTATTTATTCGAACAAGCCGGCCTGGCCTGATGGGGGATGGGTTGGGATTTTATTGTTGTTTTTAATATATTTATTTATTGTTTTAGCTTGGGCATTGTGTTTAATTCTTTTTTAACTTTTGTATCTTTGTATTTTTATGTTTGCCCTGTTCACTGCCCTGAGTCCTTCAGGAGAAGGGCGGTATACAAATAAAATTATTATTATTATTATTATTATTATTATTATTATTATTATTATTATTATTATTATTATTATTATTATTATTATTATTATTATTATTATTATTATTATTGGAGCCGTGAGGGGATTCCTGGTCTGGTCTTTGGAGCATAACCCTGACGAGTGTAAATGGAAGCACTGGTCTTAATTGGTCAGATGGGAAAGCTTCTATGTGTGTCTAAAAGATGAGAGCTTTATAGAGCTTGTCCTCTGGATACTTAATAGCTTTCTTTTTAATCTGTTAATAATTGTCTTAGTTTTTAAAATGTAAGCCACCAACAGCATTCTGGAGTTTGGCAGCCACTAAATTGCATTAAATAAATAATTTTCGGTCCATCTGATTCCTTTGTATTATTATCTGCTTGAATCCGCTATGTTTTTTTAACTTTTCTTTTTTAAACTAGCCATGCGATAGCTTGAAAGGCCCCTAAGCACCTGAGTTCTTTTATACCTCATGTTCCATGAATATCAGAAATTTCTCCTGGCTTTCTTAACAATTGCAGGGACGTGTCAACACTCATGTAATAGCCCAGTTTTGGCCTTTATTTACTATTTTGATTAACTTTAAGTGTTTTGTAACATTCTAGAACTCTTTTTTAACTTCTTCCTCTGCAAGTAACTAAAAAAAATACAGCGATGCAGCACCAAAATCGATTCTTTATGGAGAAATAAACACACAAAAAGGCAGAATTCTGCAGACAATTTTCAGCTCACACTGTTGAGAAGTCCGTTGTAGGTAACTTATGAATTTCATCAGCTTAGGCATTCATGTGGGAAAAAATCATTATTTTTACCTTGCATAGACATTTCTAACCACTGGAAAACTGTCACCTTTGCCACATTATTTTCTGGTAGGAAGAAGACTAGTAACAAGAAAATGAAGTAAGGAAGATTGTACTCTCCTATTTTTCTTGGTCTAAATAATATATTGACCATATATCTTTCATTTAAATATATTCACAGATCTCAGGAAGTTGAAATATTGTTCTACTCTGAGAGGATCCTGCAAGAAAATTAGATTCTTAATTATAAACCAAGTAACATTAGAGTTATTTATTCATTAGGGTCCTAAATGATGCTCTGTATTCTGAGCCAACATCCAATTCTAGTTGAACTCAATTAGAGAGTTATTTATAAATAATTGTCTTGACTTGTGAGCATAGTTAATTCATGCAGGATTTACACAGTTAATAAGTACCAAAGTATCCTAATCAATACAATCAATAGCTCACCTTCACTTTTTCTATCTCATGTGTGTATGTGTGCATGCCCATACATGTATAGTATATATTGATTTACAGTATGCTGTGTTTTTGTCTTTAACAAACAGTATTAGAATCCAGCATTATCTGTGTAGTGGAAAATTTGGAGAATGATATCATTAATGACATATGAAGAATGATTATAGGAATTGGCTATGTCTAGTCTAGTGAAAAAAAGGACTAGGGCAGACATGTTAGTAATGTCCCAGTATTTGAGGGGCTCCTATTTGAGGGGTCAAGCTATTTTCCAAAGCACCAGAAGGCAAGACAAGAACAATGGATGGAAACTAACCAAGGAGAGAAGCAACCTATAACTAAGCAGAAATTTCGTAATGACGAGAGCAATCAACCAATGGAATGGCTTCCCTTCAGAAGTTGTGGGTGCTCCATCACTGGAGGCTTTCAAAAAGAGACTGGGCAGCCATTTGTCTGAAATGCTGTAGGGACTCTTGCTTGAGCAGGGGGTTGGACTAGAAGACCTCCAAGGTCCCTTCCAACTCTGCTATTCTATGTTTCATGTTCTACTAGGCAGAATAAAGCACAAATTTAGTTATCAGAAAAATGTGGCAAACAGGCATAATGTAGATGATTTGAAACTGAATTTCATGGGAGGCAAAACTATCAATGGTTCTTGGTCATGATAGCTACATGCTGCTTTCAAGATCAAAGAAACATGCCTCAGATTAAGAAAATCTGAGAATAGTGAGAATGGGTTAGTACTGTTAGATTCGACTGGCTGGTGACCTACTGTTGGGCAACGAAATCTTAAGCTAGATAGATTTCGATCCTGTAGGGCTGTAGTAAATTTTAATAGTGGCTTAAATTGGAGATACTCTTCAATAGTTAACATTCAGTATTTGAATGTGAAACATATTTAGTGAAAAATATGTTAGGTGTTGTTCAGTGGGAAGAAATATCTTATTTTCCATTTATTTCTTTATAGGCTCATTTACAGAGGAATGTGAAAGAATAATCCTATAAGTGACAATGACAACTAAAAGGTTTGAAGACTACCTCACAGGTAACAAGAGCTAGTAGATATGAATAGACCAATAGTTTGATTAATTTAAACTTGGTTTATGCATAAGTTTAACTTAAAAATGGTACTTTTATTATCTGAACAAAACAAAAATTGCTTGTCTTTCTAAGTGTATACAAACACACAACCCCCCCACAAACCCAGAGACACATACACTTACATATACACATACATACATGAACAGAAAGATATTCTATTTTTTTAGAACAGAGAGGCTGATGTGCTATACTTTATTGTGTTATCTTTCTTTAAAGAATTATCTTGGTTATTCCTGGGTTTTCTGTACTAACATGTTGGAAATTATAGCCCTATCACAATTGGAGGACATAAGTTCTGGATCTGATTCAAATTTTATGTAAAAAGAGTCCTCCATCTAACAGTTACATAATATATTGTTTAAGGCAACTATTGGGTGATAATTATGATTTTGAGAAAATCACTTATCACTTTTTCTTTAATTTAAGTCTTTCACTTTAGACCAGGCATGTCAAAGTGCCGGCCCGCGGGCCAGACGCATCATCCAGAAACCGCACCCACCCCATTGCCGGCAATGGGGGAAAAGCCATGATACATCACATGATATCACGTGACGTTGCAAGTTTGACATGCCTGCTTTAGACCATTCATTTAATAATTGTTCTAAGCTATAACAGCCTCAGAAAAAGTGACTTACAAGCCATCCTTGAAGTTATGACTATCACACTGTAGTTATTTGATCGCAATTGAGGCATTTAGCAAACTGCTCACATTTAAAAAGATTGCAGTGTCTTGCAGTCATGTGATCATGATTTGCAATCTTCCCAGCTGGCATGCAACAAGCAAAGTCAATTTGGGAAAAAGGATTCACTTAACAATTACATAATTCACTTATTGGCCATGTGATTCCCTTAACAATGTGGTAATTCACCTAACAATCACAATAAAAACCATCATAAAATTGGGTCCAGTCAAGTGATGTCTCGTTTATTGACCACATTGCTTATTGACAGCAAAATTCCAGGCTCAGTTTTGCTCAAAAGTCAAAGATTACTTGCTTCTTAAAATTTATCATACTGCTACCTATAAATCATAATGAAATATTAAGCAATTAAACTATACTAAAAAGCTCTTTGTTGGAAAATGTGAGACTTTTTGTACTGCAACTAATATACTGCTCGAAAAAGAAGATAAATATATGTATTTCATGACAGAATCACATTCTAACTATGATTCTTTCATCCATCATATGTGAAATTATCTTTCTATATTAATCAAATTGTCCAGGAGATATTTTATCTAGTAATGAAATTGTTCAAAAATACCTTATATAGTAAAGGCTCTTTTCATATGTAACTGTTTTCATATATAACTAATGACTTCCTACATCCTTCTAGGGCAGGGGTAGGCAACCTTGGTTCTTTTATGACTCATGGAGTTCAACTCTGAGAATTCCTGAGCCAGCCATGCTGGCTCAAGAATTCTGGGAGCTGAAGTACATGAGTCATAAAAGAGCCAAGGTTGCCTACCCTGTTCTAGGGTACTGCTGTCTGGGATGCCATCTTAATCTGTCAAACTTAAAAATGAGGTTGGGTTTCAAATAAGGAACTAGAGGTTTTCTCCTGCCCATCCTTCCATTTGCCTGAATTCCAGAACTCCATGGAATTAGTTCCTTTCATTAGTTCCATGAAAATAAGTATGATTTTAAATACAGTCTGAAATTTACTAAGTAAGGAATAAATTTCACTGGACTTGCTTCCAAAGAAATAATGTGCTTAGGTACGACTTGCAAAATCTATTCAGTTTTGTGTTCATACATATGAAACAACCCCGCCCCCCATGACTACTTTACCCTGAGCAGCTTTGGCAAGTGTCTGGCAGGCAGAGGAAAGCAACTCCACCCCTCTGCCACCTGCCTTGCCTCCTCACCTTATGGTGACGGTGGCAGAAGCCAGTCGGGCAGAAGGTGATCCAGCAGGAGCAGCTGGTAGAGGCCAAAAGCACCCAGCTGGCATGAGAGTTGTAGCACCCGCCAGGGCCCAAAGAGCACCAGGTTCACCCCTTAGTTCAGTGACTGCAGCAATGAGTAGGCATGCAGGCTGGCGCTCAGCAGCCCCAAGGCAGAGGCGTGGGTGGTGTGGCTTCACCAGCAGCCACTGGTGAAGGGCCCTGGCAGGCAGGGCAGCACTGCAGATCTTGGCTGACTTGCCCCATGCCAGACTTGATGCCCTTTCCACTGCTGCCCACCACAGCCACACTGCTACTGTAACTGGTCTGCTACCGTGGTCATTGCTTCTCCACCCAATGCACAGGCACTGCCCCACCCCCGCGTGCTTGCAGCTTACTGGTACCAGTACTGGGAAAAATAAGCCGTCCCTGAAAGTAAAACCTAATGCTTACTTCAGAGCCCAAAAGAAAGTAAGACAGGGTCTTACCTTTGAGGAAACATGGTATATAAAGTATTTTTGAACAATTTTATTACTAGGTAATTATCTTCTGGACAATTTGATTAATATAGAGAGATAATTTCACATATGATTGGTGAAGGAAGGAAGGCTGGAAGGCTGAGTAAACCTTGAGCCCCATCAGGATCAAAATCCAGGCTGTGAGCATAGTTAGTCTGCAATGCTGCAGTCTAACCACTGGTCGGTAAAATGAGGATCCAGGTTGTTGGGGACAATTCACTGCTATTGCTATGGTTATTGTTATTGCTAAAAGAGCTCAGAGTTTGCTAGGAGTCAAAAATGACTAAATGCTAAATCTAGAATGCCATTCTTTTTTGAACCAGTGATGTTCTCACTCTTCCTTTCCTGTGGAGAGCTCTTTTTATTCTAGGTAAGCTTGAATAGACTGAAACAATTTCCAGAAGGTAAGACTGAATTTGTGTAGCTAGCCCATGTCACCTTGTAGCCCTTAGTATGATTGTTCAAGATATAATGATACTATAGGTACCCTGGGCCATATTAAACTTTTATATATGACTGTGTAACTCTTCCTTAATGATAATCCTTAATTTTTGAGTACATTTTTTTTTCTGATAGAATTATATATTATACTGGATTTGAAAATGCTGAAATGCTTGAGGTTTTGGATCAGTCATATTATGTCCTTTTAAAGTACAAGGAGATATTATATTCCAATAAAATATAGTCCTGTAATACTTGTAAAGTGAAATTACCTGGAGAGAATTAATCTCTCAAACTGCAGACCTTCAGTGGTTCCTTTCTACCACTTAACATTTTATTACAGTTGAAAATCTTTTTTTTTTTTTTAAATTTTTTAAATTTATTATTTAAAAACATTGGACACAGTACCAGCGAGCTGACAAACCTTTTTGTCTACAATGTTTAAATATATATATATACATGTATATATGTACATCAAAAATACACTTAAATACACTTAGATTACAAATCGGTGAAATACCACAATATTTAAAACAGTGAGCTAGTCTGTAAAACCTAATAGAGACCTTTCTTTTTATCCATCCAAAGATACAATTTGTTCCAAATTCTATAATAGTCTGATTGATCTTTATTCTTTAATTCCAAAGTTAATTTGTCCATTTCAGCGCAATCCCAAATTTTCCTAATAACCTCTTTTTGTCCTGGGATCTCATTCTTTTTCCATTTTTGCGCAAATGATATTCTAGCTGCTGTGATAATATGGATCGTTAAGTATAGCACATCTTTAGGATATTTCTCTTTCGTGATTCCCAACAAGAAAAGTTCTGGACTAAACTCCAGATCTTGTTTCAAAATTTCTTTCAGCCAAATCCAAATCATTCTCCAAAATTTTTGTGTTTTACTGCAAGACCACCACGTGTGGAAGTATGTGCCTATCTCTTCAGAACACTTCCAACATTTGGGAGATGCTGTTGTGTACATTTTTGCTAAGCGGGCTGGGGGAAGATGCCATCGGTAAAACATTTTAAATAAATTTTCTTTATACGATGAGGCCAGTGTTATCCTTTTATTCCTATCCCAAATTGTTTGCCAAGTATCTAGGTCGATGTTATGTCCTAAATTGTTAGCCCAGGTCAACATGGGGTCTTTCACTTGCTCTTCAAACAGCTTATATCCCAAAAGTAATTTATAAAAATTCCTTATTTGTTTAGAGTCCGGTCCCAATAATATTTTGTCCAATGCTGTTTCAGAGGTATATATCCCCCATTCATTTTTATCCTTCCTAAATCTCGATTGGATTTGTAAGTAGGCCCACCAATCGAGTTTTATACCTTGTAATTCTAGTTCATTCCTAAGTTTCAATTCCCCCTCCTCATTCAGAATATCCTTGTATGAGATTATGTTACCCAAATCAAACAGATTTGGGTAAACTATCGCTTCAAGGGTGGATAGCCAGACCGGTATTTTAGTGTAATTGTGAGATCTAATTTTTTTCCAAGTATTGAGTAGCGCTTGCCTGATCCGGTGTCTTTGAAAATGCGAGAAAAGACCTTGTTTCTCCGTCCATAGGAAAGCATGCCAGCCATATTGCAAATCGTGACCCTCTAAAGTTAATAGTCTTCTATTTCTCAAGATTACCCATTCTCTAATCCAGCTCAGGGCCGCGGCGTGGTAATATAATTCCCAGTCTGGCAATCCAAAACCCCCATTTTCCTTCGTGTCTTGTAAATATTTCAATTTAATTCTTGGTTTTTTCCCCTGCCAAATAAAATTTAGTGATAATTTATCCAAATTTCGAAAAAATTTAGAGTCGAGTTGAATTGGGATATTCTGAAACAGAAACAGGATTTTAGGCAGAATATTCATCTTAATGACAGCGATTCTTCCCAATAATGAGAGTTTTAGGTTTCCCCATCTTTCCAGGTCACCTTTTATTTGGTTCACTACATTATCATAATTATCCTTTTTGAGTGAAGTGCATCTAGCCGTAATGTTAATCCCTAGATATTTTATTTTCTTGACTATTTCTATATCCGTGATTTCGGCCAGATTACCTTTTTGTTTATTGGTCATATTTTTAACAATCATCTTGGTCTTATTTCTATTTATTCGCAGTCCGGCAACCTCACCATATTTAGATAATTCTTCCAATAGCTTTGGTCCCGTCTGACATGGATCCTCCATAATAAAAACTAGATCGTCCGCGAAAGCTTGCAATTTAAAGGTTTCCTTTTTAATGGTTAATCCTTTTATCTTTGGGTCGTTTCTTATAGTTCTCGTTAATACTTCACATACACTGGAGAGATTACCTGGAGAGAATTAATCTCTCAAACTGCAGACCTTCAGTGGTTCCTTTCTACCACTTAACATTTTATTACAGTTGAAAATCTTGTATGCTGCTAATATACCTGTTCTTTCTTTATCTTCCCACAACACTAATAAAGACATTATCGTTTGTAATGTCTCATCAGAAGAAAAAAAAATCTATCCCACCTGACATTCTAAGCTGATTTTTTACACTTCAAATGAACTTGAAACTCAACACTTTGAAAGGTCATTGACAGGCTGTAAATAAATAAATGAATATATAAATAAACAAACATACAGGAAAGCATCTACAGGTAGTTCTTGTTTAGCAACTACAATTGGGACAGGCAAACTCAGTTATTAAGTGAAGCTGTCATTAAGTAAAACCTCAGTTGTGCCTATGATCTTACTTCAGCTTTCTTTTGCTTTACAGGCCTGCAAAGATCATAAAAATGAGGATTGGCTGCAAATTTACTTTCTTCTCACCATAGTAATTCCCAGTGGTCACTAAACAAGGACTACCTGTGCGTGAAGTTCATTTATATAAGCTCATAAACAAAGGTACTATTGGATGGATTGTGAAAACCTTTTAGGGAACCCATAATATATGGACAACAATCTTATTTAGATATTAAATCCAAATGAAGTATGTTCACATTCAGGAGAAAGATGAGGCAATGAAAACGTCTTCTGACGTTTTTAATCAGTTGACATGCATTTGTTTTACTAGGGGTACAAATTTTTTTGACATGGTCAAAAATTCCCCAAATTCGTTCTTTCTCATCCAGGAGAAACTCTAATGGAAGACTTTGTAAGATCCTTTCAGTCATCTTACACTGACATGTACAATTTTGCCAGTGTTAAACAAGTCATACATTCGAGTGGCGTGGTGGCCTAGAGGTGGCTCTCTCCCCACACAATCAGGAGGCTGTGAGTTTTGATCCTAGGTGGCAGCAGATATTTCTCTCTTTGGGCACAATGAGTTAATGTCTGTTGTGAACACCACATGGTTGTCAGGAAGGGCATCCGGTCCTTACGCAATCAGCTCCATTCAATCACCCCAACTCCACCCTGGTGCAAGGGATTGTGGGTTTTTAAAAGAAAAAAATATTTAAAAAAAACAAGTCATACATTCACTCCATAAGCAAGTCACATCCACATTTCAACATTTCTGCAGTATTGTCCTTTATTCACAGAATAAAAACACCATTTTTCAACATTCTTACAGCCCTCGTTACTAACCTTTTCATATTTTTTCTGTTTTTTGTTCTTGGAGACAAACTTTTACAGCAGTTCTTTCAATGCCATTCTTCAACACACAGATCTTTAAAGTCCTCCTTCCAGCATTGTGTCACTTCAGATTCATTCCAAATCAGGTTATCACTTTCATTTTTGGTTCCATTCCCTTTCCGGGAGACAACTTGGTTTGCCATTTTCATTCACTGTCAAAAGATTTATTTATTTTTTATTTCTATCAAAATTGCTCTAATTTTCTCTGCCTCTTTTTAATCTTAACCCTTCTTTGCTCACTTTTAAGCCCTTGCCTATCAATAGATATTATACAATGCATTTCTTTCATCCTCATTTCTCCAGCAATCATTCTTAAAATGCTTTCTCCTTCACCTACAGCCTTTTTCATATCTTTATTCTACAAAGTATCCTTTTTCATATTTCCAATCAGCATAATGTCCAGGTGGAATTCAGCATGTCCTGACAGATTGCATATTTTCTTTCCTTATGACCACTCTCCATTCATTCTACAGGGAAACAAATCTAATACAGGACTCATATTTTCATTTCCTGTGATATTGTTGTCTCTTTCCCTTCTTTTATTTTCTTTCATGTTCATTCCCCACCCCAAAATTTTAAGATTACAAAATAAGGCACTTCATAAATCTTTCATCATAAACAGTCAAATCAAACATGTTTAGATGTATTCCTTTTCCATGTATATGCACGGCTTATGCATGCTTAAATCACATGTTCAATACAGATTATTTCCTGTTTACTAAATAATAATAATAATAATAATAACAATAATAACAATAACAACAACAACAACAACAACAATAATAATAATAATAATAATAATAATAATAATAATAATAATAATAATAATAATAATAATAATAATAATTTAATTTCTATACCGCCCTTCTCCGGAAGGACTCAGGGTGGTGTACAGGGCAATACAATAAAAAATACAATGTACAAAATTTAAGAAGGAATTAAATAGTGTAGCCCAAAATTACAATAAAAAATAATAAAATTAATATTAAAATACCCCACTCCCATCAGCATTAGCATAAATCATTAGCATTCTCATTCATTCATTTATTCATTCATTTTTTTTCTTCTGTTTTCTTCCTTTGTTGCAGCACAGTGGCTCAGCGGTTAAAATGCTGGACTTGTTGACTGGAAACCCAACAGCCCAGGTTCAAGACCCAAGTGCTATGCACTACTCACCCAGCTCCTGCCAACCTAGCAGTTTGAAAACATGCAAATGTCAGTAGATAAATAGGTACCACTTTGGTAGGAAGGAAACAGCACTCCATGTCATCATGCCGGCTACATGACTGCAGAAACATCTTCAAATAGCACTAGCTCAATGGTCTCAAAACAGAGATGAACACTGCCCCCTATAGTCAGCAATGACTAGCGGACTAAAATCCACAGGCCCTCCTTTACTTTTACCTTTCTTTGTTCCCTTCCATCCATATCATCAAGCCAGAATACTTCCAGTCTTTCAGCTATGGCTCATCCAGCATCACCATTTCCTGGGAAATAACATGTGACTATCTACAAATAGAATGATTGGACTCTTACTTTCATATGCTTCCATAATACTCTTCCACACATGCATCATCCATTCCACAAGGTCAGACAACCTTCATTCAAATCTATTATATCCTTCATTCCAGTGGTGGGATTCAGCCAGTTTGTACCACTTCGGCAGAACCAGTAGCTATTTTTTTTATTGCCCAGGTCCAGAATTGACTTCCGGAAGCGTCATCCACACAGAGAACTGGTTGTTCACATATTTGAATCCCACCGTTGCTTCATTCTCGTATTTTCAGAAGCACACAACGTATCTATTTCATCTTCCTTTTATGACAGCTATTAATTCATGCTCTTTAATCAAGTTCGCAGATGATACAACTGTGGTGGGTCTTATTACAGGTGAGGATGAGACAGCATATAGGGCGGAGGTACAAAAACTATCCATATGGGGGGGACTTCCGGTGGCGGCGCGGCGCCGGAGACAGCCTTTTCGGGCTGCCCGCGGCTCAGCTGTGTTGTTTTCACCCGAAACAGTGCCGATCAGCTGTTCGGGTGAATTTGAAGCCCCCTCCTCGGGAGAAGAGGAGGGGGTAAGGCCCCAGGTAGGGGTTGAGTTCTCCGGGGCCGCCTGAGCTTAAAGTTTGGGCGGCTGAAGGATTGAACTCCCCCGAAGCCTGGGTTGCTCCCAGCTGTTCAGCGTCTCTGCTCCGTGATTTTTGGAGCGGAGCCAGGTGTTTGCGACCACCCCTGCCAGAAGGAAAGACTATGGAATAAAAGGAGCAGGCAGAGCGGTACAGGAGGAAAAGGTGAAGAGGACTTTTATTGCAGCTTTCTAGCTTAATGGACTTTATAAACTTAAAGTGAAAGTGCGTAGTAAGTGAAAGTAAAGATGGCGGCTAAACCTCCCCCAAAAACTCTTTGGAGTGCTGGAAGTTCTCCGGTGCAACAGTCATCATTGCAAGCGTTGCTTCCTCCTGCTGTATTGACACCGAAGGATTTACAAGATGCTCTTGAAAAACATGCCCAGGTAATTCTGGAATCAATGGGTGATAAATTTGCAAAGATTGAGGAGAAATTGGAGAAATTGGAGGAGAGAATAGAAGAGAGGATGGAAGAGAAGTTTAGTGTGATGAAGGTAGACATTTTGTCTTCAGTGCATAGAGTGGCTGAATGTGTGCAAGATCTGGATGAAAAAGTGGAAGATTTGACTCAAAAGAATGCCATATTAGAAGCAAAAGTACTGGAGAATGAAGATTTAAGAGACAAAATGGACAGAGAACTGAGTCTTGCTCAATATTACCAGATGCAGTATGCTGTTAGAATCAGAGGCTTAAAAGAGAATATTAAGGAAGACCTAAAGCAGCTGATTTCTGAGGCTCTGGAAGTAGTATTGGGTCAGCCAGCATCTGAAATAAAGGGAGGCATGGATAAAGTGTTTCGTGTGAATTCATGGATTGCTAGAAAGAGAAAGCTACCTAGAGATGTGGTGGTTTATTTTTCAAAGAGGGAAACTAGAGATGAAGTTATTCAAGCTGCCTATGATACTAAAGTTGTGATTGCTGATCAAGAAGTTTTGGTTCTAAAATAAATTCCTCCAAAGATTTTAAGGAGAAGGGAGGATTTTACATTTCTTGTGCAAGAGCTCAAACAACGTGATATAAGGTTTAGATGGGAGATTCCAGCTGGATTGGTGGTGATGTATGAAGGTAAAAGGTACCGTCTGGCCACTGTGATGCAAGCGCGTGATTTTTACAATAACGTTTTAAAAGCAACCCCACTATCACTTCTGGAAGCTGCAAAGGGATCTGGAGAAGGAGAACATCAAGAGGCTGAAGCTGGACAGACAGAGGAGAATGGTGCTGGAGGAGACCAAGCTACAACTTCTTTGGATGATCCTGGAGAGCAGAGGGTGACGCGTGCTGCTTTAAAAAGAGCAAAAAAAATAAAAGAACAAGATCAGCAGAAGTCTACGGAACTTCCAAAACGTACTTACAGCCAAGCAGTGGGAGGAGCACGGCCTAAAAAAGATAGTCCTATTAAAGAAGTGCTCCAAGAGCTTTGGGATGATACGCATGGCAACTAATTTTTTTTTTAATTGAAAAGTTTTAAAATACAGTTTTCCTTTAAAAAACCCCCCTTCCCCCTCCCTCCTCCCCCCCCTACCTCCCCCCTACCTTCCCCCTCCCCCCCTCCCTCCTCCCCCCCTCCCTCCCCCCCTCCCCCCTCCCCCCCCGACTTCCCAGAGCTAAATACAAGGTACATATATATAAAAAAGCAATCATAAACAACCATATACTAACAACTATAAATTCTAAAATCCATCACTCTCTAGCTTATATAGGATAAAACAAACCTTAGCAATATTAAATATATATAAAAAACTAAAATAGAAAAAGAAAAAAAAAACCGAAAGAAGACTTATTCGAATGCTACATAAAACTTCTTAACCCTATACTTGTTCTGGATAAACTCAATCCATTTTCTCCATTCCATAATATAACGTTCTTGCGAATGATCTTTCAAATAGGCCGAAATCTTCGCCATCTCTGCCAGGTCGGAAACCTTTAAAGTCCACTCTTCTATGGTCGGCAGTTCCTCTTTCTTCCAATATTGACCTATCAAAAGTCTTGCTGCCGTAACTAAGTTCAACATCAACTTGGAGTCCACAACTGTAGCGTCGACAATTATTCCCAACAAAAAAAATTGCGGACAAAACTTTATCCTCCGTTTAAAAATCTTCTGCATATTCCACCAGACTTTTATCCAAAAAACCTTAACCTTCTTACATGTCCACCATATGTGAAAATATGTTGCATCTTCATCACCACACCTCCAACATTTAGGCTGGTAATTCGGATACATACTTGCAAGCTTTTTAGGATCTAAATGCCATCTATAAAACATTTTGTAAAAGTTCTCTCTTAGATTTTGAGCTTGAGTAAATTTTACATTCCTCACCCAAATCTTTTCCCACGTGTCCATTGTAATAACTTCCTGAATGTTTTGGGCCCATTTTATCATACAATCCTTAACAAGCTCTGTTTCTGAATCAATCTCTATCAATGCAAGATATATCCGTTTGATATGTGCTGGTCCCTGATTTCTAATTTGCTTTATCAAATTTTCATCAGTCATTGCAAATCCATTTTTCTGGTCTTCTTTCCACCTGGCCCGTAACTGAATATATTGAAACCAATTTTGAACAACCTTCTCTTCTCGCAAGAGGCTATATGATTTCAAACACCAAACATTCCTTTCCAAGCTTAAAATTTCCTTGTACGTAGTCACATCATGTTTGAAACCAGCATGTATATTTTCTATTGCGTGTTTTGGAATTGCCCACAATGGTATCTTGCTGCTTAACTTATGTCTATACTTCTTCCAAACTCTCAGCAATGCCTGTCTTAAAATATGCATCCTAAACACAGTATCTACCTTCTTATCATACAACAAATATGCATGCCAGCCAAACAACAAATCATGGCCCTCAAGATTTAATAACCTCGGTTGCGTCAAATTAATCCAATCGCTTATTCCTACTAATGCAGCAGCTTCATAATATAATTTAAAATTAGGCAATTTAAGGCCACCTCTCTCACGAGTATCCTGCATAATCTTAAGTTTAACTCGTGGCTTTTTCCCTGCCCACACAAATTTATTGATACCACGCTGCCATTCCTCCAAGTTAGAATCTTTCTTAAGAATCGGTATCATTTGAAATAAAAATAAAAATTTGGGCAGGACATTCATTTTCACTGCTGCAATCCGTCCCAACAAAGACAATTGCAATTTTTCCCAACTCTCCAATTCTTTTTGAATTTTCCCCCATAGTTTTTCATAATTATTTTTATATAGCTTTGTATTAGAGGGCGACAAAATCACCCCCAAATATTTAACCCTTTTAACAATCTCAAATCCAGTTAATCCTTCTAAGAGAGCCTTTTGTGAAACTGTCATATTTCTAGCCAAAATTTTAGTTTTCTGTGTATTTACTTTAAATCCAGAAACCTTCCCATATTGTGTTATTATCTCCATCAGGTCCACAACAGAGTTCTCTGGCTGGGTCACTGTAACAACCAGATCATCTGCAAATGCTCTCAATCTATAGTCCTGATCTCCAACTTGTATCCCCTTAATTTTTTCCGAATTCCGAATCTTAACCAATAATACCTCTAATGTTAACACAAATAACAAGGGCGATAACGGACACCCTTGCCTTGTGCCCTTCTCAATATTACATGCTGCTGTCAGGCTATTGTTAACTATGATTCGGGCAGTTTGTTTTTGATATAATGCCCTAATCGGTTGTAAAAAAATTTCCCCAAAATCCATTTTGTCTAAAACTTTCAACAAAAATTGCCAATTCAATTGATCAAAGGCCTTTTCAGCATCTAAAAAGATTAGCGCTGCAGAGATCTGGTTGTGAATGGCAACTAAATTTTTAACTTGGAACGTTAATGCACTAAACTCACCACAGAAGAGGAAGAAAGTCTTTCAATATTTAAAACAATTCAAGATAGATGTTATATGTTTGCAAGAAACGCATATTAGGGTTGTGGACCAAAAGTATTTATCGAACTCAAGGTTAGGCACGCAATTTGTTGCTTCTGCAATGAATAAGAAAAATGGAGTGGTTGTCTATGTTAAAAGTGCTTTAACAGCGGACTTAATTGAAGGAGATAAGCATGGAAGATATGTTATGATAGAGCTGCTGCTAGAAGGTAAAAAGACGCTTTTAGTTGGATTATATGCTCCTAATCAACAACAAGCTGACTTTTTTAGTTCACTACATATAAAGCTTACTCAGTTGGATTATAAATCTTTTATTTTTATGGGGGATTGGAACGGTGTTTTGGATGTACAGATGGACAAGGCTGGAGCTTTTAAGCGCGTCCCAAGTCATGCTAGACTGCCTAAATCTTTTTTTGAAATGAAGGATGACTTGGAACTGCGAGATATTTGGCGTGAAAGACATTCGCATGAAAAGGATTATACTTTTTTTTCTGACAGACATCAATCTTTTTCCAGGATCGATTTTATTTTGTTGACTAATGACTTTTTTTCAAGGATTAAGAAGGTGAAGATATGTGCAAGAACTATTTCTGATCATAGCCCAGTCTGGCAAGAGATTAATAAGGAGAATAGAGATAGGCGCTCGTGGCGCGTAAATGAGAATTTGTTTAGAAATCAGAGAAATGTGGAAGAATGTAAACAGCGGATGAAGGATTTTTTTGAAATTAATATGAATAAGGGCACCTATATGGACATGGTTTGGGATGCTAGCAAGGCCTATATGAGAGGGGTGTTGATATATATGAACAATAAACATAGACGAGCTGTGGAAGCCAGGAGGAAAGAATTGGAGAATGAAATAAAGGAAAAAGAAAAGGCTTTGATTTTGAATCCAGAGGATGAGAAGACTAAGGAGGCTATTAAGCTGTTAAGAGGACAATTTGATAAATTAATGGCTGACCAAGTGGCAACCAATTTGCGGTTTGCCAGGCATAATACCTTTTGCAACGCTAACAAACCAGGTAGATGGCTAGCTTATAGACTGAGGAAAAAGCAAAGGGCTTCTAATATAGACAAAATTGAGCATAAAGGAAGGGTTGTGTTTCAACAGGACCTTATTAAGGATGCTTTTGTGGATTTTTATTCTAAATTATATGCTAAGGAGAAGATTAATGAAAAAGACATTGATGTATATTTGGAGAATGCTAGCATCCCGGTTCTTACGCAAGTACAAAAAGAGGGGATTAATCAATTGATTACAGAAGAAGAAATTTTTATAGCAATTAAGGAATTGAAGGTGGATAAAGCACCAGGTACGGATGGTTTGACTGCGGCTTATTACAAAAATTTACAATTAGAGATGATAAAACCGTTAAAGGAACTGTTCCAGACAATCCAGAGGGGGGGAAAGGTGCCTCCGTCTTGGAGAACTGCTTTTATTTCTTTGATTCCGAAGGAAGACCAAGATGCTACTCAAGTTAAAAATTATAGACCGATATCGCTCTTAAATACAGATTACAAGATATTTGCTAAGGTGTTGGCTAACAGACTGATGAGGGTTCTGCAACAGGTGATTCATGGGGACCAAACGGGGTTTATTAGTGGTAGGCAAATGAAAAATAATGTGAGGCATATAGTTGATGAGTTTTTGGAAAGGAACAACCAGATCCCTGCGGCGCTAATCTTTTTAGATGCTGAAAAAGCTTTTGATCAACTGAATTGGCAATTTTTGATGAAAGTTCTAGATAAAATGGATTTTGGGGAAATTTTTTTACAACCGATTAGGGCATTATATCAAAAACAAACTGCCCGAATTATAGTTAATAATAGCCTGACAGAAGCATGTAATATTGAGAAGGGCACAAGGCAAGGGTGTCCGTTATCGCCCTAGTTATTTGTGTTAACATTAGAGATATTACTGGTTAAAATACGGAATTCGGAAAAAATTAAGGGTATACAAATTAGAGATCAGGATTATAGATTGAGAGCATTCGCAGATGATCTGGTTGTTACAGTGACCCAGCCAGAGAACTCTGTTATGGACCTGATGGAGATAATAACACAATATGGGAAGGTTTCTGGATTTAAAGTTAATATACAGAAAACCAAAATTCTGGCCAAAAATATGACAGTTTCGCAAAAGGCTCTCTTAGAAGGATTAACTGGATTTGAGATTGTTAAAAGGGTTAAATATCTGGGGGTGCTTTTGTCGCCCTCTAATACAAAGTTATACAAAAATAACTATGAAAAACTATGGGGGGAAATTCAAAAAGAAATGGAGAGTTGGGAAAAATTGCAATTGTCTTTGTTGGGACGGATCGCAGCAGTGAAAATGAATGTCCTGCCTAAATTTTTATTTTTATTTCAAATGATACCGATTCTTAAGAAAGATTCTAATTTGGAGGAATGGCAGCGAGGTATCAACAAATTTGTTTGGGCAGGGAAAAGGCCACGAGTTAAACTTAAGATTATGCAGGATACTCGTGAGAGAGGTGGTCTTAAAATGCCCAATCTTAAACTATATTATGAAGCTGCTGCATTAGCAGGAATAAGTGATTGGATTAATTTGACACAAGAGAGATTATTAAATCTTGAGGGTCACGACTTGTTGTTTGGCTGGCATGCATATTTGTTGTATGACAAGAAGGTAGACAATGTGTTTAGAGTCCATATTTTAAGACAGGCATTGTTGAGAGTTTGGAAGAAGTATAGACATAAGCTAGACTGCAAGATACCATTGTGGGCAATTCCAAAGCACGCAATAGAAAATATAAACGTTGGTTTTAAACATGATGTGACTACGTACAAGGAGATTTTAAGCTTGGAAAGAAATGTCTGGTGTCTGAAACCATATAGCCTCTTGCGAGATGAGAAGATTGTTCAAACTTGGTTTCAATATATTCAGTTACGGGCCAGGTGGAAAGAAGATCAGAAAATTGGTTTTACAATGACTGATGAAAATCTGATAAAGCAAATTAGAAACCAGGGTCCAGCACATATCAAACGGATATATCTTGCATTGATAGAAATTGACTCAGAAACAGAACTTGTTAAAGATTGTATGATTAAATGGGCCCAAAATATCCAAGAAGTTATTACAATGGACACGTGGGAAAGGATTTGGGTGAGGAACGTAAAATTCACACAAGCTCAAAATCTAAGAGAGAATTTTTATAAAATGTTTTACAGATGGCATTTAGATCCTAAAAAGCTTGCAAGTATGTATCCGAATTATCAGCCTAAATGTTGGAGGTGCGGTGACGAAGACGCAACATATTTTCATATATGGTGGACTTGTAAAAAGGTTAAGGCTTTTTGGATAAAAATCTGGTGGAATATGCAGAAGATTTTTAAGCAAAGGATAAAGTTTTGTCCGCAACTTTTTTTGTTGGGAATAATTACAGATGCTACAGTTGTGGACACTAAATTGACATTGAATTTAATTACGGCAGCAAGTCTCTTAATAGGTCAGTATTGGAAGAAGGAGGAACTGCCGACTATAGAAGAATGGACTTTAAAGGTTTCTGACCTGGCAGAGATGGCAAAGATATCGGCCTATTTGAAAGATCATTCGCAAGAACGTTATATTATGAAATGGAGAAAATGGATTGAGTATATCCAGAACAAATATGGGACTAAGAAGTTTCATGTAGCATTTGAATAAGTCTTCCTTTCTTTTTTCCTGTTTTTTTTTGTTTTTTTATATATTTTATATTAATAGTGTTTGTACTTATCCTATATGAGCTAGAGAGTGATAGATTTTAGAGCTCATGGTTGTTAGCATATGGATGTTTATGATTTTTTTCTTTTTGTTTTTTATACCTTGTACTTAGCTCTGGGAAGTCGGGGGGGGTGGGGAGGGGGGGGAGGGGTAAGGAGGGAGGGATAGGGGAGGGGTAGGGGGGGATTGTCAAAGATAAAATGTATGATAAAACTTTTCAATAAAAAAAAACTATCCATATGGTGTAGTAACAACAACTTGCACCTAAACTTCGGCAAGACAAAAGAGATGGTGTTAGACTTCCGGAGAAAAAAGGAGAAACCTGCACCACTTCACATTGGGGAGGACTGTGTAGAGAGAGTTTCCTCCTTTAAATTTCTGGGAGTCTACCTCTGTAAAGATCTGACCTGGAAAGTTAACACAACTCAGGTGGCTAGAAAGGCCCAACAGAGGCTTCACTTTCTTAGGGTCTTGCGGAAGAACAGGGTAGAACAACAGCTAATGACCCTATTTTACCGGTCTACTATAGAGAGCGTCCTCTCGTATGGTATTGTGGTTTGGTATGCTGGTCTGACAGCCGCGGATAGGAAAGTATTACAGAGGGTAGTGAGCACAGCACAAGACATTGTGGGCTGTTCCCTGACACCACTGGATGACATCACCAGGGCTCGTTGCCTTGGAAGAGTGAGGGAGATTCTCAGGGATGACTCACACCCTGGACGGTATCTCTTTACTCTCCTACCATCCGGTAGGAGATATAGGAATATAGCCAGCCGTACCAACAGGCTGAAAAATAGCTTTTATCCGTGGGCTGTTAGGCTTTTAAATGGGACATAATCTTATGCAGAATTGACTTGGGAGGCCGTTGTGTGGTGTAGTTGGTTCACATAGTGTGGTGGGATGGAGGGTTTGTTGTCACTGTGTGTTGGGGGGAGAGAGCACGGGGGGAGGCTCAGCTAATCTCAATGTACACATGTTGTACTTTGACAATAAAGTTTTATTTATTATTATTATTTTTACAATTCATTCTAAATCACAATCTTCCATATGCCTTGGTAATGAGCAATAGTTCTACAGCCATTGACCTTTTTTGTCCATCATGGCTATGATCAATTAAGTTACAATGCTTTTTAGTAAAATACTGTAGTGAAGGAGTGGACTAGTTTTACTAGTCTTAGTTCATGTTACCTAAGCATTCCTTTTTTTCTTTTCTTTTTGGCCTGTTTTTGTTTAATATTGAACATAAAGGTAGGACTTGCTTCCTTTGACCCATTGGAGTGTTATTTGTTTAACTTTCCATTGTTTTCAGCTGTGTTTTATTGTTGGTGGATTATTATGAAATGTTGCTATAATATATTATGAATTTTGACATTTCTATGAGCTATTACAAACAAGGTTTCTCATGGCAAAATGACATGAAGATAAATTGGTGGTGATGCAAATTTTTACAGACCATTGTAGGGACAACTACAAATGTGGAAACAACTGAGAAACATATTAAAAAAAATCTGAGATTTTTAAAGGACAATTTATTGTTAATGTAAGATGAAATTTGCATAAATTCTTATGCAAGAGGGAGGGAAACAGACAAGAGTTACTATTTAAAATCACTTAAGGCCATTACCCCCAATTATCCCATAAGAAGCATTTTTGGATTTGAATTCTTACTTTGTTTTGAAATAATATATATCTGTATTGTTTGTTACCTACTTGAAAGGCAGGATATAATTTATGTGTGCATTTCACAAACATATAACTGTTGCATATTTATGTGCAAATCCCACATATGCTTGATTTCTGACAGTTTTCAAGGCTATTCTGTTCTGTTTGTTCTGTTCTGTTCTATTCTATACTTATTTGATTCAATTCACAATACATTCTTTCACAGTCCTCTTAAACCATCCTATCATTTATTCTATCTTTATAATAATAAACCTTTTATTACTGTTGTTTTTGCTGAACTTCCCTGCTTGAAGTGCTAACAGTTAGCACAACAGTTATCAGTCACGCTCAAGGGTTTTAAAACATTTTGACGTAAATCTCTTGAGGTCCTAAAATACACTGGATGTACCTGTAATTTATAGACAGAGGCAAAAGGTATCTCTCATTCTTTAATAAATCACAATTTCTTAAGGATTAAGGAAGGCTTGTATTGTTTCAAAATATTATAATATTTTATAATATAAATAAAAACAAAATTTTTAGAGTGGCAGGATTCATGCAGTCAAGTGACTGTATATAAATGAAATATATGAAATTATATGAAATATAATTTCATATAATTATATGAAATATAATTCCTTAATGTTCTTTCTGCATCATCACCGTGTAAGAATTGGCTGAAGTTTTCCATCTGCTTGGGATAAAAAGGTGGAAAAATCAAAAGAGCCTCTAAGGAGAAGAGAAAGCTCTGCATTTCTGTGGTCAATTTAATTGATTTGGATAGTTTTCATTCTCAAGTAAATATGTTTATAGTATTTCTAGCCTTGCCACTTTCTCTCATTGCTCTTCAGTTGCCCATTTTGGATAGCTGAAGGGGCTTCAGTTTAAATGTCCCTTTTTATACTCCCCACCCCTGCTCTTTCCAATCTAAAATTTTCTTAATTGCTCATATCTCACATTTGGCAGATAAAAAATTTATGAGGAAGAAAATACCATCTTCTCTTCTGGATCATAAAATAGTGTTGCATTAAACATCTCTATCAATTCTTGAGACAGAGGTTCATAGGTCAAATGGCACTTCAAACCTCTGGAATATTTTTTACAACCTTTATTCCTTTGTGGACATCATTTTAGTTTAAAAAAAAACCCATATTATTTTATGTCTTTACATTTTATTGTTTTTTCTCAAGGCCAGGCCAAAGATTGGAAACAACAAAACTTCTACATGTAGTCCTCAGTTTATATTTATAACCATTCATTTAGTGATCATTCAAAATTACAACAGCAGTGAAAAAGTGATTTATGGCCATTGCAGGATCCCCATGGTGATCTAATCAAAATTTGGACACTTAGCAATTGGCATGTACTTGTGTCAGTTGCAGTATCCGGTGTCCTGTAATCACCTTTTGCGACTTTCTAACAAAGTCATTGGGGGAAGCCAGAGCCACTTAACAACCATGTTACTAATTTAACTGCAGTGATTCATTTAACAACTGTGGCAAGTAAAGTTGTAAAATGGGGCAAAACCCGCTTAACAACTGTCTTGCTTAGAAATGTAAATTTTGGGCTCAACTGTGGTCACGGGTAGAGGGCTATCGGCACTTTTTCTTTCTCAGAATGTAATTTTTGTTACCTTTGGTTTTGCTAAGCCAAAGTCTCTTAGAAACTTTTGTGTGGTTTGTATGTCTGGGTTGTGTTGTCTTTTCTTACCTAGTCTTCAATGTTCCTCTGCTTTCTTCCTTTAAACCAGACATGTCAAACACAAGGCCCGGGGGCCGGATCCGGCCGGCGAAGTGGTTTCATGTGGCCCGCGAAGCCATCCTAGAAACAGTGAGGGAACGGCCCCCACTGCCTTGGCCCTGGCCCAGAGACCCTCCTTCTGCCAGAGACCCTCAGATCTGTCCCACTCCTGCCCAGGCCCCCATAGACACCCTTGATGCCAACGATGTAGAGCTGGCTATGCCCACCCAGTAGGCCATATGCACTCTAGCCACGCCCACCCAGTAGGCCACACCCACCCTGGCCATACCCACCCGGCCCCCTGAGGGCAACTGCAATGCTGATGCGGCCCTCAATGAAATTGAGTTTGACACCCGTGCTTTAAACCAAAGGGGACAAATAACCTTCTCGCTCTTTCTTATGGTTTGCAGTGTTTATTAGGGAGATCAGATAAACTGAAATAGCTTGAAGATTCAGAAGGAAGGAGACCAATAACAGAAACCAGATTTTTGCCTTTTCCTAGAGTGAAGAGAAACACCATATAGGTAAGATAAGGTTTAGTTCAAGGGTGTCAAACTGCCGGCCCGCGGGCCGGAGCGTCACGGAGAAACTGCGCCCATCCCATTGCCGGCAATGGGGAAAAGTTCCGATACGTTGCGCGACGTCACTTGACGTCGCGAGTTTGACATGTCTGGTTTAGTTAGAAGGTGTGAGTATCAGTTGGGGGAAGGGGAATGATTCCTTAATTTAAGTGGGATTTTTTTTCCACAGGTACAGTAGTGGCCAAAATTGTGGAAACCTTTTGGGAAAAGTGTACAGTAGAAATGTCACCTTTGGTTAAGTTTCCACCAATTTTTCTTCTAATTTCTTTATAACTGTAGCCTCGCTCACTTAATAATACTATTTTACATTGCTTTCTGGGCAACCAGTCAACTCTCTGCACCATTATTTTAATTGTATTACGTTTTACAAGCTCACTAAATGAAAGAAGACAAAAAAAAAAACCCAACCAACTTGATAGCGATCACATAACACACTGACAAATGTCCTCCTCTCAGCTTCAATACATGACATCAGTAACTGAATCCTACTGTGATCTGATTGGCTCATTGCCTAAACAAGATGACACCTGATTGGCTCTCTAAACACTCGTGCTCATTGGCTACAATCAGATGAAGGAAAGCTACCTGATATCAACCTAAGCAAGTCGTGCTTGCTTTTTCTGGTTATTTGGCTATAACTTTTCATAGAATACAGTACAGTTAATCAAACAAATTTTGTTGCATTACATTCTTGATTAAATCATCTTTCCATTCATATATAATTTTATGGTACTACTCCAAAGAAATGTGGTGGTATTAGCCATCAAACCTCAAAAATACACTTTTTTCCAAAATGTTTCCACAATTTTGGCCACTACTTGTATGTCATATTAATGTGCATATACCAGTGAGCTATATTGCTGGTTATACTGCATATCTAAATGGGCGATGGAGATCTGTATTGGAATATGATGGTAGAATGAGTGTTTTTCATGCAGGCAAAGTCAATCATACTTTTTCTTTATACATTGCAGAAAAAAATATTGTTGCAATTATTCATCAGGGTATGCCAAGCAGTGGAGGGATCCAGCCGGTTCGCACCACTTCGGCAGAACCAGTAGCTATTTTTTTTTGTTGCTCAGGCCCAGAATGGACTTCCAGAAGCGGCATCCACACAAAGAACCAGTTGTTCACATATTTGAATCCCATCACTGATGCCAAGGTGAACTAAAACTAAGTGAGAAGAGCATTTGTCCTATGCTAAAAAAACAAAACAAGTTAAAAGGGAGAAATTCATGGGATAAATCATATCAGAGGTACAATAGTTTGGGTATACCAGCAATATAATAATAGGCAAATATATAACGTTCAAGGCTGTTTGTTGGTGGGGTTTTTTTTCCGGAGAGCTGTGAGATTAATCTGAATTCAATTAAAAAGCTACTAGCCCTCTTGCTATAATTGCTAATATCTTGCATATATTATTCAAGGGAATTAACATTTTACATTACAGAGTAATAAATTTAATTTTTAATAAGAATTAGAAATGTAGTGAGAGGCCTGGGGTGGTTTCCCCCACTCTAATTCCTATTAACATATTAAATTTAAATTGTAAAGATACAATCCATACGGCTGCATGGATTTACCAGTATAAATGTTTTAGCAATACATTGAAGTTCCTTTCAAGTTATTTCATATGTCTCTGCTCCGTGAAGATGAAGCTATCAGATGCCAGTGACAAGCAATGCATTATTAAACCATAAAACCAGGAATTGAGTGAGATGTGTGGTGAAATATTAAAAACAACAACCATGAGATATCCAGATTATTGTGTATTTTCTATAAGTATGTCAATTACTTGGTTGATTCACACATATTCATGAAATTCTAAAGTATACACTTTAGAGAAGTTTGATTAGAAATAGAAAGTATGGTTCTATCAGGATACTATTAATATCCTGCCTGGGAGAGCCCATCATTAAACAAAGTGAGATAGCTAAACTCAAGCAGCAGACTTTGGATGCCATGTAAAGGCAGCAATGTTTAAACTTTTCTCCTTTAAAAGTGGGCAGTGGGATAATGTTCTTGGACTTCTATCTCAGCTGCCAAATGACCGACCTTGGATTTCATGTACCTTGACTTGGGGGAAGTATCAGCCCTCCCAAGTTGAAATGGGACAACTCACTGCAGGCCAGCTTGCTGCAGCCAACTTGCCATGGCCAGCTTGTGGTGGCCAACTTGCCACAGGACAATGAACAATTCAATTTAATTATTTATATTCATTTAAATAATATTTTAATTTTTGTCATTCGCATTTCATTTTGTTCCTCTTTTTTGTGTCCTTTATTTAATGATTCTATTCCACCATTCCATTCCATTCCACCAAAGAGTGCAGAGAAGGGCAACAAAGATGATCAGGGGCCTGAAGGCTAAAACATATAAGGAACGGTTGCTGGAATTGGGTATGTCTAGTCTAATGAAGAGAAGGATGAGGGGTGACATGATAACAGGGTTCCAATATCTCAGAGGCTGCCTCAAAGAAGAGGGATTCAAGCTATTCTTCAATGTGCCTGTTAGCAGGACAAGAAGCAATGGATGGAAACTAATCAAGGAGAGAAGCAACCTAGAACTAAGGTTGACTAACTACATTTCCTGATAGTTAGAACAATTAGTCAGTGGAACAACTTGCCTCCAGAAGTTGTGAATGCTCCAACATTGGAAGGTCACTTCCAACTATTCTATTCTATTCTATTCTATTCTATTCTATTCTATTCTATTCTATTCTATTCTATTCTATTCTATTCTATTCTATTCTATTCTATTCTATTCTATTCTACTCTACTCTACTCTACTCTACTCTACTCTACTCTACTCTACTCTATTCTATTCTATTCTATTCTATTCTATTCTATTCTTCAATATTCGTGTAACTTTTGTCCCACAGCAAGTTGGCCTGTGGTGAGTTGGCCATGGCAAGTTAGCCATAGAAAGTTGTCCTAGACCCCTCCCAAGTAAATCAGACAGGAAGCATGAGTAGATGAACTAATTCCACATTATTGTAAGATTGCATTCACAGAAACCTGTAAGTCTGAAAGTAAAAACTTTTAGCCATCTGATCCAACAGGCTATATCATTCTTCATTTTCTTTCTCTGGCCATTAAGTCATGAGGGACTCTTCCCTTTTCTGTCTGATTGTTTCCTAGGCAGCATTTCTTCTAGGTCATTCACACATTCCCCTAAATAAAGGGAGAACCATCATCTGTACTACTTCAGACAGCAAAATTGTTTGGTTGAAGCCTGCACCCCGTAGACTAGTGGTGAAATTTTGATTTAGCAGACCAAACATAAGAAATGTCCATTATTCCTTAAATTGGAGAGTTATTATGCAAATTATGTCATTTGGCTTCACATCATGTGTGTAATTGATGTCATTATGAATGATGCAGTTATGCAAGTGATATAAAATAATGAAAATTTCATTGGAACTCTCCATTGCATCCAAAGTCCATTCTACTGAGGCCAGTTAATGAGGTTTTCCTGTATAAACTGAACAATGTGATCTGTACTGGACATTACCCTCAGAATTAGTACCTATGCATATTTATCTGACATTGAAAAATACCATCTTTTTCAATATTTTCCAATTCCAAGGGCTTCTTGCAGTTGTCAATATTTTAATTTCAAACGGAGTGTGATTTAAAAAAAATAGTGAAAAGCATGTTTTTGAAAATAGAATTTACACCAAAAATATTATGCTATTAAGCAAATAAACCAGAATAATTATAATAATAAAAGAATAGACGAATCTGTAATGAATAAGACTTCATTTTTGAAGAATGTGATTAAATGGATCGTGAAAGTGCAAGAATGAAAATAGTACAGAAGATGCAATTTCTGAAGAAAATTGTGTCCCAATGTATTACAGTAACAGCTATATAAATTATTTATTCCAGTAACTGAAAATATATACCTTTCTGTCTGATGAGGCTAGTGCATGTATTCATAAATATATAGATAGATAGATATTTCTTACATTTAAAAACATGGATGGAGTTGGGAGAAGGGAAGGAGATAAAACCTTTGAGGTTTCAAGAGTGCAGCAGGGAGCTGCTTTCTCTTGCGTGTCAATGCTCAGTGTAGCAAAGCTCAGCTTAAATAAAACCTTTGAAACTCTATGGAGCTGACCGCTCGCCTGTACTTGAAACTCTATCAATCAGTCAGGCAATCATGCAGCTAAGATGCAGATGTTGGCTGATTCTATCTAAGAAGCAACAGCTGACCATATATACGTGTGTGTGTGTGCGCGCGCATGTGTTTGCACATATGTTGTGCAAAGTTACATGTTGAAAACGGAGCTTGATATCCCAGCCACATGCCAGGGTTCATCCAGAAAGATTGTACAAAGAAAAAGGCAGGAAGTCCTGCCATAAACTATGAAAGCTCCACTCACTTAACTAGAAAGCATGGTATTCACTATACAGCTAGACTACAATTCTCATAAGGCATCTGTTGAGGAAATAACGTTTAACCCTGTATTTTTTTTTAAAAAAAATCCATTTATATCCCGCCCATCTCCGAAGACTCAGGGTGGCTTACAAGCTTAGCATGCTACATGTTCTTACATACACTGCAGCTAAGGGTGTTTTATTAACCCTGTAAATGCTGTATACACTAACACAGTTCTTAATTCCTAAACTAAATATAAAATGGAGCAGCTGGATGTATACTGGTCCAGCACAATGTGTGTGTATGTATATATTTATTTCACAGTGACGTTTTCTTCTTTCTCTTTTCTTTTTTCACACTCCCCTTTCCCTTGTATTTTTTCTGTTTGTATTTCTGTAATTTTAAATGGCTTTTATTCTTTTTATTTGTAATTCTTAACAAAGTTATTTGAAAAGAAAAGTCCATTGAGTTTGCTTTTTAATCTTCACTTACACAATCCTCCCATCTTATTTTATGTCTCTAGTCAAGATTTCAAGAATAAAAATGAAGAAGAGAGGAGACAGTGGGTATCAGATCTTTTTTTTAATAAATCAAACTCAGGATTATAATAAAAAAAGTCTTTGGTAATATTTTTACTTTAGAAAATTTATTTATTTATTTATTTATTTATTTATTTATTTATTTATTTATTTATTTATTATTTATTTATTTGTTGAATTTATATACCGCCCTATTCCCGAAGGACTCAGGGCGGTTCACAGGGCAGTTAAAACAGTACAGGCCCACAATTCATAATAAAAATAAAATTAAAATTTTAAAATTAATTTAATATAATTTAATATGATTTAATTAAATACTTTAATATTTAAAATCCCTCAGTCCAGGCCAGACAATACGAACAACCAGGTTTTTAAGTCCCGGCAAAACGAGCGAAGGTCGGGGGCAGTCCGAATTTAGTAGCCAAGTTCTTTGTAATACAAATCATATCTCTTCTTGAAAGTCTTCTATGTCAGGACATTTCCCAAGATAGCATGCTGAGTGGCGGGGCATCTGTTTCTGCTGCTTGCAAACAGTTCATTTTGCTGCCAAAGTGAGTTTTTGGCAGCTTGCTCCCTAGATCGGAAAGGGAGCAGTTACAAAAAACTCAACATGACCTTGGACAATCATGGATCCAACTGGGAAGAGGAATCTTGAGGATTATAATTCCTGGTAGGAACAAGCAGAGAGTTGGGTCTCCATTATTCCTTTTCGCTGTTTTTTTTTAAAGCATGCCTTAGTTTTAACTACACATTTTGAATTTTGTTTTTTATCTCAATCTTTCTTTTAAAAGTTAACTGATTGGTTGAATACAGATTTACTCTAACCTCTTGCCAAATTTTAATGTGAATTTGGACTGGACCTTTTTGGGAAGATGGATTGACAACAGCGGTTTATAGTTCTTAGGAATAAGATACAATCATTGGGAAAGTTCTCAATCAAAATCAGAAAGGAAACTGTTTCTATTAAGAATCAAACAAGGATATTCGATCGTGGACTGATCAGAGATAATGATTCTGGTGATTTATGATAGATATGCTGTTGTAGAAAAATTAGAAAAATTGATGCCTGCAGCGCCTAATTCAATAACTTCTCGTATTTCCTATTGCACCTTTTAGAATTTTTCTGTAGTCTCCTCTGACACCTCCATTGAATTCCCTCCAATTATTATTTTTTTTCTAACAATACCCTTGCCTTCTGAAAGCAAATATTCAATTGAAACCACTGCTGTTTATTTATTTATTTATTTATTTATTTATTTATTTATTTATTTATTTATTTATTTATTTATTGAATTTATATACCGCCCTATTCCCAAAGGACTCAGGGCAGTTCACAGGGCAAGTTAAAACAATACAAAAAGAGAGAATAAAATACAATTAAATTGATATAAGCCCACAAAATTAAGATAACATTAAAATTGAAATTTAAAATTAATTTAATTTAGTTTAATTTAATTTAATTTAATATAATTTAAAATCCCTCAGTCCAGGCCAGACAGTTTAAGCAACCAGGTTTTTAAGTCCCGGCGAAATGAGCAAAGGTCGGGGGCAGTCCAAAGTTCCATCGGCAGTTTGTTCCAAAGGGCGGGCGCACCCACAGAGATTGCCCTCCCCCTGGGAATCACCCACCGGCAGTCTCTAACCGGCGGAACCCTAAGGAGGCCCTCCCTGTGGGCGCGCACAGGACAATGGGAAGCTGATGCTGGCAGCAGGTGCTCCCTAAGGTAATCCGGACCCATGCCATTTAGGGCTTTATAGGTCATCACCAGCACCTTGAATCTCACCCGGAGGGCAACTGGAAGCCAATGCAGCTCGCGGAGAAGAGGTGTTACATGAGAGTAACAGGAAACTCCCATTACTACTTGCGCAGCTGCATTCTGACCTATGGAACCGTTTACCGGTTGAGCTCTGGATGGCTCCCGACCTTCGCTCCTTCCGACGCGACCTAAAAACCTATCTGTTTGAGCAATCCAGTCTGGTCTGATGGGTTTTGTTTTAATTATTGTTTTAATATAATTTATCTTCTACATTTGGGCATTAGGGTTTAATTTGTTTTCAATTTCTGTATTTGTGCACTTTGATATTTATGTCCCTGTTCACCGCCCTGAGTCCTTAAGGAGAAGGGCGGTATACAAATCAAATAAATAAATAAATAAATAAATAAATAAATTCTGCACCAGCTGAAGCCTCCGAGTGGTCCTCAAGGGCAGCCCCATGTAGAGAGCATTGCAGTAGTTTAAAAGTAAAAAAATCACACCTTCCAATTTGTGCCATGAAATGAGATATTTTTTGCTGAAATCTCAGTAAAAATAATATTCTCTTTTGAATGTATAAGAAGTTACTCAAAGACAGTTATATTTAGATTATCAATCTTCAGTCTTGCATTATACATTACTGCAAAATATACTGCTTTTTACTGATTTGCTTTTTACTGATAAAGTTCACCAAAGCATTTTTTGGAACGTATCTTTATACAAAAATATCCTTTGACTCCCAGCCATTCAACTCATGAGCTGAATACAAAAACCTCATTTCTTACAGTCTAACATCAGGAGCAGCTCTCCGGAGTGCAAGTGGTAATCTCAAAATCTCACCTTTTTCCAGAGAGACCTCACTGGCCAGAATTCACCATCTGGCTGCTGATTTTCACTGTAATGCTGTCCTTGTTGCTTCAAAGACATCTAGTTTCCCATAAATCCTCATCAGAAACCTCCCCTATCTATTATCCTGTAAAGAATTCCTTCTATTCAGGGAAAAAGGGGTTTTACTCCTTATTTTATTATTTCAGAACAGTAGAATTCTCAAATGGCTTTAAAAAAAGGAGAGAAAGAGAAAGAATGAGATTGTTTCACTGCCAGAAGAAAGGTGCATAAAATAAACAGTACAGAAAACTTTATTCCTGACTATTGTAATAAATAATGCAAAATGCCTCTCTTAATTCAGAGGACTGTCAGAAAAGACTCTAGAGCAATAAAAATCAATGCAACAAGCCCCTTATTATATTGCATAATTTAATGAGCATGAGATCAAAGGATTCTTAAAAGTCACTTCCATGTACTTCAGGCAGAAATCTAATCAAAATAGAGATAGGAAAATTGTGAGTCAGCATAATTTCAAGCATAATTAGCTATGATGTTTGCATGTGGTAGGCTTGTATACAGAACATATGATGAATTAAACAAAACAGGCTATAATATATGACATACATCTTTGCCTGTTCACTAAGAAAATCTTAGTGTTAATAAACTCAACAAAGTACAATTGTTTAGATTTTTTTTAAGAAAAAATAAAGGCCTACTATGATTGTAAAGAAAGAAAGGAAGGAAGGAAGGAAGGAAGGAAGGAAGGAAGGAAGGAAGGAAGGAAGGAAGGAAGAAAGAAAGAAAGAAAGGAAGGAAGGAAGGAAGGAAGGAAGGAAGGAAGGAAGGAAAGAAAGAAAGAAAGAAAGAAAGAAAGAAAGAAAGAAAGAAAGAAAGAAAGAAAGAAAGAAAGAAAAAGGAAAGAAGGAAGGAGGGAGGGAGGAAGGAAGGAAGGAAGGAAAGAAAGAAAGAAAGAAAGAAAGAAAGAAGGAAGGAAGGAAGGAAGGAAGGAAGGAAGGAAGGAAGGAAGGAGGGAGGGAGGGAGGGAGGAAGGAAGGAAGGAAGGAAGGAAGGAAGGAAGGAAGGAAGGAAGGAAGGAAGGAAGGAAGGAAGGAAGTTCAATCCTCATTCTTAATTAAGTGAAAGGTTGCTTCTGGCCTTTAAACATGATGGAAAATGGGCATATACATAATACATTTCCTGAGCTATGAATCTCAAGACTGCAAATCAGTCTCAAACACCATAATCCAAATTTTTCCAATAGTGTTGTTTACCTTTACTAGTATAGTAATCTCCAAAATACAGGGACACAAACTATATGATTACAGCTATTTGCTTGCTAACGTAACTGATCTACTGGGCAATTCCTTTCCAGGTTCAGATGCAACTAAATCACTTGTTTAGAGATACAGTACCTGAAAGCAGGAATCCATGGCATTGCATGTTACTAATGATTCAGAAGAACTGTTTCTTTAATTACACTCCTCACAGGAAAGATAGCATAGAAGGGAGAAGAGAAGGGCTTTTACAGTAGATGCTTCTATGCAAGAGATATTTAAAACTCCAGAATACCAGTTGCTGGTTGTAACAGCTTCTTTCTGCAGTCATGCTGCCTGTCACGTCTGAGAGTGGATTCAGTACTCTGAAACTAGTCCTAAATTAAAGGAAAAACTTAATCTGCCCTGCTGCTACTGAAGATGATAGATCAATCTAATCATCATGAATATGAGTGTGAATTTGTACACTCCAAACAAATGTACAGATAACTACTTGACGGTTTTTGCCTTTCTCTAAATGTTAGGATACACTTAACAATAATGATAAAGTTGGGAGGGACCTTGGAGGTCATCTAGCCCAACCCCCTGCTCAGGCAGGAAACCCTATACCATTTCAGACAAATGGCTGTCCAGTCTCTTCTTAAAAACTTCCAGTGTTGGAGCATTCACAACTTCTGGAGGCAGGTTGTTCCACTGGTTAGTTGTTCTAACTGTCAGGAAGTTTCTCCTTTGTTCTAGGTTGCTTCTCTCTTTGGTTAGTTTCCATTTGTTGCTTCTTGTCCTGCCTTCAGGTACTTTGGAGAATAGCCTGACTCCCTCTTCTTTGTGGCAGCCCCTGAGACATTGGAACACTGTTCTCATGTCACCCCTAGTCCTTCTCTTCATTAAACCAGCAACCGTTCCTTATATGTTTTGGCCTCCAGTCCCCTGATCATCTTTGTTGGTCTTCTCCATTCAAATTCATTTAAAAATAGCTCCAAAGTGCATTTTAACAAGAATTCAGAGCTTTCTCTGAACTGAAGGTTGCCTATAAGATTCCCTTCAACTCTTCACCATATAACAAGCTGGCAAAAGAAGGAGCGTGGTTAAGAATAAAGAGGTGAGATACAACATCAGCTTAGTGACTAGGATTTATTGAAACCCAAGACTCGGTAAATTTCATCTAATATTCTAAGCACTGCACCTTATTCGTTCTGAATACCACATTGGATGAAGGAATTGCTAAAGAACCGTGCAGAGGCAGCTGTTTCAGTAGATAGATTCTACTTGTGCTTCACTAGACTGTTTACTATCTATTTCTCACAGTGCATAATAACAATTTCTCTTGGCATGTATCTCCTTGGCTCACAGTGTGGGCATTACATGGTTAGCTCTTCTTAAGCTTTCTATATGGGTCATGTCCTTTCAAGTTTGATATAACCTACAAGCAAACCTGGCCTGCAGTCCTTTAAGCAGTCAGCCAGAAAATCACTTAGCGGGCTCCCAGCAATGTTGAATTACTATGTGAAGAGAGGAAATGTGATCAGAGCTCTCAGCAGTGGCATGCAGGCACCCCTTCACATGACTTCATGATCCTGGGATTGGCTTAATAATCACCACTATTTCAATAATACTCTAGCGTGCCACAAGTGAGCCTCGTCTTTCATTTGAGTTTTTGGTTTATTTAGAAATTGTTCTATTTGAATAGCAGTTCAGGGCTATTGGCGAAAGCAGCACCCTGAGGAGGAGAGCTGCTTTGGCTGAGCTATGAGCTCTGCTGATGAATGAAATGGGTTTGTTGAAGCAGGGAAATAAATGAAGCTGAAAGGAAAGCGCATTGAATTTTGTCCATACCTAGAAACCCGCTAATGCTAGAAATAGGGAAAGAAAGAAAGGTACTCTATGGATTTATTAAAGCATCCAATAGAAAGCACCTATAAAGTGTGGTAGCTTAGCAGGAAGTGAGACTAAAACATATAAAAACGAATCAGTTCAGAGGAAAATAAGTTCCTTCAACATAGCCAAGAACATATTTATTCAGATGCCCCAAGGGATTCATCTGGCCTTCCTCCCAAATAAGAACACCTGATAGGATTTTAGCATTATAACAAAACAAGAAGAGAAATTTCCAGCCAATAGAACTAATTTCAATGGGTCAGACGACCCCATTTGACTGAAAGAAAGAAAGCAAAATCTTCCCCTCCCTTTCTGAAATTATGCTTTTCCTATTCACATGTCAGAGAATGGATCCTTTTGGGATCAGTATGGGATCTGTCCAAATGGGTTCATGTCCATCTGTCAATTCAGGATGCTTCTAGATGGAAGAGTTTTCAAGTACAAATTTCCTGTTATGTATTTTTTTTTGGGGGGGAGGGGTTTAAGACAGGCAAGACAGCAAAACTCAGTGCTTTTTTTGTAAAAGAAAAAGGTGCCGGAACTCACACATGTCATACAACCCACCTTGCCTACCCTACAAGGTTCCATCCAAAAATGGTGCCGGAACTCCGTTCTGAGTGTTCTATGAGAAAAAAAGCCCTGGCAAAACTTATTGAAAGGATTCCTAGCACCTCTTAATGGATTGTCCTTGAGAACTGGATAAAATTTGAAAAAGACATTTATGCTTAGCTCCCCCCCCCTTAATATCTGGGAGGGATCTGACTCTTCAGCTGGATCCTCTTCTTCACCACTGCTGCACATCTTTCTAAGACCACCTGGAAAAGTATCTGAGAAGAGACTTCTTCCTAAATTAGCTTCCACAGAAGCAAATTCAAGTGGGTTGAAGTACAGAAGGGAAGTTTTGCAGATGTAAGAGAAAAGCTTCACCACAGAGATAGGTTTGCAATCCTAGAGGGGCAGAGTGGAAGGACATTAATAAGATCTTTTGCTTGCTGAAAAGCTATGAAATGTAGCCTATCAAATAGAGAAGAGAAAGAGACCTGGGAAAGAGAAACTGGAATGGAGTACATTAGGATATAATCAGCTTAATTGAATATTCTGGCTAAAAGCTAAAACTGGTACTTCCGTATTAGAAGTTGGAAATATATGGCTACATTTTATTGCAGGTCCAATCTACCCATATATACAACTATAATAAATACATTATACTGAGTTGCCAAGTATGTCATGGAAATCACCTTAGCTTTAGAACTTATATTTATAAAGGCCCATGGCTCTGAAAAGTACTGGGAACTGAACATGAATGTGACTGTAAGTATTGTTCCACTTATGCCATTGGTTCATGGTCTCCCAGGCTGGAGAATAGGGTTGTGTGTGGATTTTCTCCATACATATTGTTAAATAGCGGGTTCTTTGACGCAGGAATGAAGACGCGAACAAAGTACAGGTAACTCATAGTTTATTTCGGGCTGTGACTGTACTGAGGGAAATGGCTGCAACCAGCCGCAATATATAGTCTAGCCCCTAGGCGGCAGCCAATAGGTTTGAATCAACCATTGCTGCCTGGGGATAGCCAATTGCAGCACAGGAGACTGGTAGTCTGGGTTGCTGGAGAGCCGTTAGCTGCTCCAGCAACCCATGTGGTATTCCCTCAAAAAGCCCAGTACATAACACATATAATAAATCACATATAATAAATCACTTGGTTCAGTGTCTTTCCTTGTGGGCAGACTCTCTCTAGGAAGAGCTATATAGTCAAAAAGCCAGATTTGAGGACAAGAGAAGTATTTTTCAAACAAAAAGGGTATTCAGATGGCACACACATCATCTAGCCAACATCACCTCTTCTAGACTGGCGGCAATCAATCTCCTAGTGGCAATCTTTTAGAGGACAATCTTTTGGATTGGCATCTCAGAAGCCACCCTTATACACTGGCAAGGACCAGTGTATAAAAGTAGGCTTTATGCTTCTTTCAGGTGCTTTGGTGTTGAGTCCCCTTTTCCCCCCTCTTCCCATCAGTCTTCAACTCAAGGTCCTGGGAAAGCCAAGAACACGTGATGAGAAGTATTTATTGAAGTTAGAAAACTATGACCAAAGACATTCAGCACCCACTTTTTTTTAACAAACAAATCTAATTCAATATAAGCAGTATTCAAATTGTCTTGCAGGGCTTTTTTTTTCTTCAGCCTACAAAACAGACAGTTTGACCCTCTCTTCTGAACACACTGGCTTGTTTCCATCTGTTTTTGCAATTTGCTGTCAAGTTGTTTTGAGCTGTGTGAAAAGGCTCATTGTGTTGTTGTTTTTTCTTCCTCCATTTAACATTTCTTGGGGTGGAATTTATTATCATAGTTAAACATGTCACAATATTGTTATGTATGGGGTGTGAGCAGCAGCTCTGCAGGTACCACCAGGGGGCGCTGTGCTGTGGTTGGATTGGCTGAAAGGGTTTCGGCGGGAGATGCGGATGGATGGATTGGCCAGAGCATCACCTAGCTAAGCATATAAGGGGTCCAGGTAACCCCCTTTGTCCAGTACGCACCTACCACAAATAAAGAGCTGACATGCGGTACTCATCTGCCTCCTCATTGCCATGCGGTCCACAACCCACTACACAATAATATTGTCTTGATAAATTTCCATGCCAATATTATCTGACCAAGCATTTAGGGAAAGATTACATTTAAGAGTCTTGGTTTAACAGACTTCCGGTGGCGACGCGGCGCCGAAGACAGCCGCCTCCGGGCTGTCCGCTCCGCAGCTGTGTTTTTCCATCGTAAACAGCGCCGATCAGCTGTTTAGATGGATTTGAAGCCCCCTCCTCGGGAGAAGAGGAGGGGGTGAGGCCCCCGGTAGGGGTTGAGCTCTCCGGGGCCGCCTGAACTAAGAGTTTGGGCGGCTGAAGGATTGAGCCCCCCCCCCGAAGCCTGGGTTGCTCCGAGCTGCGCAGTGTCTCTGCTCCGTGATTTTTGGAGCAGAGCCAGGTGTTAGCAACCACCCCTGCCAGAAGGAATACTTTTGAGTATAAAGATGCAGGCAGAGCGGTACAGGAGGTCAAGGTGATGTGGACTTTTATTTTTACTCTCTAGCTCAACGGATTTTATAGCTTTAAAGTGAAAGTACGCAATAAGTGAAAGTGACGAAAAATGGCGGTCAAAACTTCTAAAGCTCTTCGGAATGCGGGGGTTTCCCCGGTGCAACAGACCTCATTGCAAGCTTTGCTTCCTCCTGTACCTCCTCCGGCGTTGACGCCTAAGGATTTACAAGATGCCCTTGAAAAGCATTCACAATTAATATCTGATATGATGGATGAAAAGTTGAAAAAGCTGGAGGAGAAGATGGAGAAGAAGATGGAAGAGAAGTTTAGAGCAATGAGGGTAGACATGTTGTCTATGATTGAAAGTGTAGCTGAATGTGTGCAACAGCTGGATGCAAAAGTGGAGGATCTCAGTCAAAAGAACTCTATATTAGAAGCAAAGGTATTAGAGAATGAAAATATAAGGGATAAAGTGGACGGAGAATTGAGCCTCACTCAGTATCATCAGATGCAGTATGCTATTAGAATTAGGGGCTTAAAGGAGAATTCTAAAGAAGATTTAAAGCAGCTGATCTCTGAAGATTTGGAAGCGGTATTGGGCCAGCCAGCATCTGAAATTGAGGGAAGTATGGATAAAATTTTTCGTGTTAATTCATGGATTGCAAGACAGAGGAAGTTACCCAGAGATGTGGTGGTCTATTTTACAAAGAGAGTAATTAGAGATGAAGTCATTCAAGCTGCTTATGATACTAAATTGGTAGTTGCTGAGCAAGAAGTCTTGGTTTTAAAAGAGATTCCTCCAAAGATTTTAAAGAGAAGGAAAGATTTTGCATTTCTTGTACAGGAACTTAAGAAATGTGATATTAAGTTCAGATGGGAGATTCCAGTTGGACTGGTGGTGATGCATGAAGGTAAAAGACATCGTTTGGTTACTGTGGATCAGGCACGTGATTTTTATAGCAATGTGTTAAAAGCAATCCCCCTACCACTTCTGGAAGCTGCAAAGGGATATGGTGAGCGAAAGCTTCAAGAAGTTGCAGATAGACAGACAGAGGAGAATGGTGCTGGAGGGGATCAAGTTACAGTCTCATCGGTTGCTGCAGGAGAGCAGAGGATGACGCGTGCCGCCCTAAGACGAGCGAGACGAGAGCAAGAGCAAGACCAGCAGAAAGTTATGGAACCTCCAAAGCGTACTTACAGTGAAGCTGTGGGAGGGGCGCGGTCTAAAGAGGTTGAAGTGGTCATTTCAGATATGCTCCAAAAGCTTTGGAGTGTCAAGATTGGTGACTAAATTTCTAATTAGAATGTCAATGGATTGAATTCATCATAGAGGAGAAAGAAAGCTTTTTAATATTTAAAACAATTTAAGACTGATGTTATCTGTTTGCAAGAAACGTATATTAGGGTTGTGGACTAAAAGTATTTGTACGCAAGCTTCTAATCAACAATAAGTTGATTTTTCTTAACTTACTATAAACAAAGGTTACCTAATTGGATTATAATTTTTTAAAATCTTTTATTTTATTCTTATTGGAGATTGGAATGGTGTCCTAGACGTATAGATGGATGATCTGGAACTGCGAGATATTTGCCGTGATATATGCAAGAACTATTTTTGATTATAGTTCAGTTTGGTTGGAGATTAATAAGGTTAATAGAGATAGGCGCTTTTGGTGCGTAATTGAGAATTTGTCTAGAGATTAGAGAAATGTGGGAGAATGTAAATAGTAGATGAAAGTTTTTTCTTTGAAATTAATATGAATAAGGATTGGGATTAAGAAATTTTATTTAGCATTTGAGTAAAATTCCTTTTCTGTTTTCTTCCTTTTTTTTTCTTATCTGTAATATTATTACTGTTTGTAATCATTTTACATGAGCCAGAGGGTGATAGAATTAATAGTTTATTGTTGATAGCATATGGATGCTTATGTTTGTTTTTTGTTTTTATACCCTGTATTTAGCTCTGGGAAGTCGGGGGGGGAGGTGGGAATGAGGGAGAGGGATAGGGAGGGTTAGATGGGGGTGGGGGAGGGGGGGATTAAAGTTAAAATGTATTGTAAAACTTTTTAAATAAAAAAAAAGAGTCTTGGTTTAACAAGCCAAGATTGTGCTAAAATGGTCATACAGGTGGTTCTCGACTTACGACCACAATTAAGCCCAAAATGTCTCTTGCTAACTGAGATAGTAGTTAAGTGAATTTTGCCCCATTTTATGACCTTTCTTGCCACAGCTGTCAAGAGAATCGCTGCAGTTGTTAAGTTAGCAACATGGTTGTTCAGCAGATCTGACTTCCCCATTGACTTTGCTTATCAGAAGGTTGCAAAAGGCAATCACATGACCCCCAGAACACTACAACGGTCATAGAAATGAGTCAGTTGCCAAGCATCTGAATTTTGATCACATGACTATGGGGATGCTGCAGTGATCATAAGTATGAAAAACAGTCATTAAGTCCCTTTTTTTTCAGTGCGAGGATTACCTGAATCTGAATCAACCCTTAGTGCCATACTTTATTTTTTTCCCCCAAATTTGGTACCTCCTTTAGTGAAAACATGCATTTTGGTAGTCATATTCATTTAAAGTTGTATTTAATTCTTATTTAATTAAAATATGGTATGAATTTTTAAAAATCGACGTTGGTACTTAGCTAAGTGAGCACTGAACTTACAAGTGTAGACTTTCATCTTTCTGCACTAGGGAAATTCTGCATCAAATTCAACACAAGAGAATAAGCCCCACTTTGAGGAAGATAGGCAGTCTAGAAGCATGATACATACGTATACATACATACATAAGGTAAAGGTAAAGGTTCCCCTGCACTTACATGCTAGTCGTTTCCAACTCTAGGGGCCGGTGCTCATCTCCGTTTCAAAGCCGAAGAGCCAGCGTTTTTGTCCGAGGACGTCTCCGTGGTCATGTGGCTGGCATGACTAGATGCCAAAGGTGCATGGAATGCTGTTACCTTCCCACCGTAGTGGTCCCTATTTTTTTACTTGCATTTTTACGTGCTTTCGAACTGCTAGGTTGGCAGAAGCTGGGACGAGTAACAGGCGCTCACTCTGTTACGCGGCACTCGGGATTCGACCCGCCAAACTGCCAACCTTCTGATCGACAAGCTCAGCGTCCTAACCCACTGAGCCACCGCTTCCCTACATACATACGTGCGTACATACATACATACATACATACATACATACATACACAGCACAATGGTGAAGTATGAATCCTAGATTCTTGCAGGGTCATGTCTGCAGATGTGAGGCAAAATCTGGAGAAGAACTACAAATGCTTCAATATATTCTTTAGGAAAGATTCAGCTAGGCATATCTCTGAACTTCAAGTTCTTATTCTTTAAAAATTAAGACTGCAGCATATGCAAATACAATTGATGCTTAAGTGAAATGGAAGGTGAAGCTGCAAGATGGGTCAGAAGCTAACAAGGAACTTAAAAACTTAAAAGCTGGATCCCATAGAGTTTGCTCATTATACTTGTTTTTCTTTCCCTCTCTCTGCTTTGACGTCTTCCCTCTTTAATAGTAACAGTGATGAGTACGAAAGGGTCGTTTCAGTTTATATGAGCTAGACAGATGCTATTTTTGTGTAGTATTTCAATTCAGATAGCATTCAAACAGCTTTAAGACATTATTACCTTTTAATGCACAAAAGAGGCTACTTGGCGGGGAACAATGGGCAAAAGAAAAGGATAATGCTTAGAATACATAATAGGCAGGAACAAAGCTTTCTTTTTCCTGCATGACACCTTGTATATGTGATTTCAGACATAACATTAGTCTGTGCAATAGAACTCACCAGAATGAAGCATTATGCACAACAGATGATTTGCCCACTGCAGTGTAATAAAGGTAGATTCTTTATGTAGCTCTATGCTCCCAAATTTTGGCTTTTTCCTCCTCTGCTTTTCAGGTTAATGGTCATTCTCTTGAGGGGCCCCAGAGGCAGTTGAGTAGTTCCCTATAATTTTGAAATGTCTGGTTCCTGCCTTATTAGCTTCAGACTTTCTTGCAGTGTGCCTTTTATTGCATCCTCCTTCAGTCTACGTAAGTTCAAAATTTCTGAGCCACATACTGAACTGTGATACTTCTGATATTTCTAAATCAAACATCAGTCAATGTTATTCATAGGAACTCCTACATATTTCTGTATGGTTCTCAGATTCCTTTCAACCAACAAGATACCAGGTCAGATAGGGTGAGCATGATCCTAGTCCCTTCCCTTCCCCTAAACATAGACATTTTATGGATCTAGGAAATGTGCCCTTTCCATCAAAAGACCCATCACAGACCCACACTTGACACACCCATTCCTGAAGCCCTTATAAACAGAAGAACACTGATATCCCCTAAACTCTGCTGAAGATGTTACATAGCCTGGTAATGAAACATTCAGAAACCAAGCCACAAGCTCAGAGAACATACCTTCACCCTCATCCTACACCCGAGCTACAGATATTCACCACTCTTACTTTAGCTCTTTGTTACTATCTCATGATCACTCCGGCAGACTGAGGTGTGGGAATTCTAACAACCAAGAAAACAAACTGAAAGATTATTGAACAAATCAACCCCTGGTTCTCACTCAAAGGACAAATGACCAGGTTCAAATTATCCTACTCTGAAAGGATTACACAAAGATCTGGCTCTAATGCTGGTAATAGTGGAAAGAAAGAGAAGAGGGTGACCAATAACAAGGTGGATGAAGATAAAGTGGTGATGAGTGAACTTCAAAGTTCTTGAAAGAATAAGTTAGGGATAGATTGTCCTGGAGAAAATGTATGTGTTCACTAGGAGTCAAAAACAACTTGGTGGCATGTAAACAACCCTAACATAACTAGTGCAATAGATAGTCTAATCTATCTACTTATGCTGTGAAGCAGTATCCAAATGTTAACCTTAACTACTGTATGTTTTGAGGAGCAGGAAGTATCAATACTCAGATGGACACATTAGGTGAAATTTTTCACATTACGTCATGGGTTGTTGTTGTTGTTGTTGTTTTTTTTTGCTTTGTTTTAAAAAAGGGATTATGTAGGAAAGCTACAGACAGCACCTTATACTTTCATTGTCAGATTACAGGAGTTTATAAAGTTTATTTTAATTATTGGAATAACTAAAACTGGAAAGGCTAAATAAGTTTTTCTCTTGCTAATATGTAAATAAATTGCATTTCTGCTTCTTCTGCTATTGCCCTCAGTTACTTTATAGTTCTACTAGTGGGTAAATTTCCCAATTCAGTACCTCCCAAGGCTAATATATGTCACACAAATACTTTATTTCCTTGAAATGACATTTGCTAATACCAAAACATGTATGTATGCATTCATTCATTCATTCATTCATTCATTCATTCATTCATTCATTCATTCATTCTTTCATTCACTCATTCATTTATGTTGTTTAAATGCTGTTTCAATTCCCCAAACCTTCAACTGGTTTATCTATCTGTTAAAACTTACCTTTTCTCTCACCCCCATCCCCATCCTAGGCTAAAAAGAGTGATCGTTTTTTTCTGCCAGCTGATGTTTGGAAAAGGAAATAAAATTTGATCTCTCATTGTATGAATCTGGCTAAGTAATAATGTCTACATTCACCACCTTGAAAAACTCAATAGAGAATGCAGAATGGCTTTTGCTTTCAAAGTATGGAGATATATGGCTTAGGAGTGCTTTTACTAATGGATTGGATCTCAGAGTTTTCCTGAGATTTATTCATTTAAATATTTATGTCTCTTTTTTGCATAAAACATAGCCAAGACGGCAGAGGAAGAAATGGGAAAGAGTCATGTCTAAGCAAGAGGTTTTTGCATCACTTAGGGTCACCCAATTTGCTTTCAAAAGCAAAACAAACAAACAAACGAAATCACATTTACATGATGTGTTCTGTGCTCTTTGTTGTCACATACGCTACATACCCACATAGTCCTATAATAACAACAGCTTTTATCAAAGGAATGCAGAGAACAGATATGTATTTTTCTGACAATCCCATTTCCACATAACAGGCAGAAGTCTATTTTCAGGGATGAAAGGGATTTCCTTAACATAATTAAGTTATTTGGAGCTTGGTAAATGTGAACGAGAGTAGCAAATGGTTAGGGAATCACTAGTCACAAGCAGACAGTTTAAAATAAATGAATGAAAGAAAAAAAAAATACAACAAAGTTAAAGGATTTTTCACAGGGAGGAAAGGGCATGCTTAATAAGTTTATTATAACTGTTGGTGGGGAGAGGCGAAGCTTTAGTACAACTCTTAATTGATTTTATCCTTCGAGTTGTGCACTCCAGAGGCAAAAACAAGGAAGAGCGCCAGGCACTGAAATTTATAAAATAATGTGTACTATGGCTAGAAGGGACATTCATTGATTGCCACTGTTCATATTTATTTATCTTCCACAAGTTCTTTTATGTTTCTCTATATCGCTGAATTACATTATTTAGCCATATCAATTAATTAAATGCATTGAAAATGTTCTTAACTGGATTGTGCATGTATAAACCCACACTCTCGTGCACACAAAGGAACAGTCTCCCCTCTATTCTTCATGCCACCGCAACTGTTGCTATAGAATAATTCACTCTGTTTCTATTGGACCTTAGGGGTGATTGAGTTTGCTCCTACCGCTCAATAGAACAGCGGAAGAAAAGGTATCTTTAGACTCATGCAAACTGAGAGGACCAGTAAATCATTACTTGCTTAAAAGAAGAAGGTTAAAAAATGGGCAGGCAGGGAGGAGCTCCATAAACCTAAAACAGGTTACTTCAATGACATCATTTTATCTTTAGGATTTGGCAAGGGCAATGACCACACTACCTGCCCCCCACAACAAGATCAGTGAATTTCCCACTGTGATATGCAGTGACATTCAGATGAAAGAGATATCAAAAAGTCTACAAGGGAGAAGAGATTAATGGAACTGGTATTTACAAAAATATTAAAATAATAATCTGAGCCACATGTCTTGTTCCCTTTCTTCTTTATCCTTATTCATTTTCTACTGACATATCTTTTTTTTCTGATCAGGCACTGTTGGTGTAACCTCAGTTACATTATTATGATTGGTTGCATAGTCAGCCAGATGTTCAGATTGGATTTGGCATTTTTATCCACCTATCGAGTCCTTCCTAAAGAACCTGGGATAGGTAGATGTTGTTGTTTGATAGTGTTAAAGGAATGACTGAAAGACGTAATCTGTTCCAAGTAAAACTGCATTTTGCAATTGGCTAATGGTGATTGTCAATTATTATTTCTACATTATAAGAAGAGAGAATTTTTTTGATCTTTGAGACAAGGTTTGCTTATTCCCCTATCAAATGAATTTGGCATTCACATCGGATGCTTGAAGTGAATTCTAAACCTTGTGACACATAACATAACTAAAATCAATATATCAATTGACAGCTGCAGGACTTGGGTTTGGCTAGTCCAGGGGTAGGCAACCTCGGCTCTTTTATGACTCATGGACTTCAACTCCCAGAATTCCTGAGTCAGCATAGCTGACTCAGGAATTCTGGCAGTTGAAGCCCATGAGTCATAAAAGAGCCGAGGTTGCCTACCCGTGGGCTAGTCTAAAGAAAAGAAGAGACATGATAACAGTGTTCCAGTATCTGAAGGGCTACCACAAGGCAGAAGGGATCAGGTTGTTCACCAGAGCACCAGAGCGAAGGACAAGAAACAATGATTGGAAACTGATCAAGGAGAGAATCAACCTTGAATTAAGGAGAAACTTCCTGACAGTGAGGACAATCAACCAGTGGAACAGCTTGCTTCCAGAAATCGTGGACGCTCCATCACTGGAAATTTTCAAGAAGAGACTGGACAATCACCTGTCTGATAAAGTGTAGGTTCTCCTGCTTAAGTGGGGGGCTGGACTAGAAGACCTCCAAGGTCCATTTCAGCTCTATTCTATTCTAATAACTGTATACATGCTGAAGTGAACATAGCCTGGGCTATCTTCAAGGATTGACCCTGATGGTTTGCATCATCAGTTGTGTGAAAGCAGAAATGATTCCATCATTTCTTAGATAGATTTGAGTCTTCTTTCTTAGATAAGTGCAGAAGCACCAAGTTGTTGGAAGAGAAAGTTTAGGGTGACCATTGTAAGCTGAAAAGAACCAATGACTATTAGCTGGCTGAAAGAAAAATATATAGAAAACTTTAACCCTAGTGGCCATATAGGTTTGGGTCATATGGGCTCAACTATAACAGAATAACAGAGTTGGAAGTGATCTTGGAGGTCTTCTAGTCCACAAGCACAAGCAGGAGACCCTATACCATTCCAGAGAATTGGCTGTCCAAACTCTTCTTAAAAGCTCCACAACTTCTGAAGGCAAACTGTTCCACTTGTTAATTGTTCTCACTGTTAGGAAATGTCTCCTTAGTTCTAGCTTGCTTCTCTCCTTGATTATTTGTTCATTGTTTCTTGCCTTACCTTCTGGTGTGTTGGAAAATAGGTTGACCCACTCTTCTTTATAGTTAGCTCTCAGCCAGATGTCAAATGTGATGGAGAATAGTATCCTGTCCACAGTCAAACTAATCAACTTTATGTGCCAACCGTTTGGAAAAAAACCATCTTGGCGTTTGTCTCAGGGTGGCACATTCTTGGGTGACACTGTGCAAAAAGCAGTTTTCCAGAGTGGACATCATTTATTCTTCTCTGAGAACAAAGCTCTAGGAGAAAAAATAATAGCATTCAGTATGTTCCAGGGTTCATATGATGACTGACTTTTGAAATTTGGTCAAATGTATGGCAGCTGTGAATGAGGAATGCTTGTAAGTACTTCTGTGTTGTCTTCATGGTACAGAATAAGCCTGGACTTCACTCAGGATGTGCTGCAGAAGAAATCTGCTCAAAATAATGCATATATTTACATATACTTATATAGCAGTTTTATGTGGAATTGTTGGAAAGGATAGGTTTATGGTGGGGCGAGTTTACTAAAAGGTTGCAATATCTTACAAACTTCTAATCAAACTGAGAGTGATTGCCCAAGGTACTTAAGTAGTTCAAAACAGTTGTGATTGGGAAGGGTGCATTTAAGGAGGAAAAAAAAACCACATATGTATGTTAAGATTGATATGAGCTGTACCTGAGGTGGGCAGGAAGGAGCTCAGAATCTACTTAATGTGGAAATGAAATGATGCTAACCATGCTTTCTAGCCATAAATAAAGAAGCGACTGCTGGCAATTTAACTAGAAGCCTTTTATACAGCCATCTGTGGCAGGTAGGCAATGAAAATTTGAGATAATGCAGAAAGCTGAGTTGAAATTTCAAAAAAACCAAAAACCCAACAGAGTTAGGAATAACATAATAATTGAAAGGTCAGTAGTTTGATTGTACCACATCACTTGAATACTTAATCTGGTATCTATAAACTCACATTCATGTGTTAGCTTCGGCTCCTAAAAGAACATATTAATCTTGGGAAGTGAATATCCACAACAGAAAAAAACAACAACAATGTATGTGAATAGTCTGTGCTTCACAAATAACGCTTTCAAGAAAGAATCTTTTAGACTGTTCAGCTAAATTATTCACTGGGAGTAACCATTATTTGGCATTACTTATATCAACCACTCAGCCATGAGATTGAAATCATGTTTACAATAATTAAAAATATGTATCTGGATTTGTGCTTGAATATCCCATTCTGTCCCAAGATTAAATTGCACATTATAAGGATAGAGTTATTTACCTGTTCTAGTTATTACTGCTGGGTAAACTATGCCCAGGAGATGTGTAGGAGCTGTCTACTGTTCTGTATGCTTTATATAGCTTCTACACACATTTAAGAAAATGGTGGGAAAGTCATTACTAATCAACATCTGCTCTGCATTTATCCAATCCCAGTTTCAGTCCCTGGCTTATTCTGTTAAAATAATATGTGTAGTACATCAGCAGGAAAAGCTTTATCTCAGACCTTGGAGAGAGAGAGCCTGAAGAAACAAATGCAATGTTCTTAAGTTCATTATGTTTCCTTTTAAACACTTTTCCTTTCATTGATGCATTCGTCTTTTTTAATATAGCTGTCAGAAACTTTAAAAGAGGGATTATCTTTGTCAAAGGTTGTCTAAATCTATTTCAATCAAGCTTCAGGACAGTGTACAACTTTGGTCATGTTGCTGGTAACCTGTGGCAAAGCTGCCATAAGGGTGGTGTGTCATTCTTTTATTCTTAGCAATTTTCATTATCTTCAGCCATGGAGTACTTTTAGGGATGAGAGGCACAGTTTTACAGTGGGTTTCCTGCTTCCTCTGTAGCCAGTTCCAGTTGTTCTATGACAGTGTACCATGGTCAGTTTCTGTTCTGTACCAGCCTGCTACCGGCCCTGCAGAAAAGGCAGGGACAACCCCTTTTACAAGAAGGCAAGAGGCTGGAATTACGCCTGCCAAATTTATTGCTACAAAAACAAACGGAACAAGACAAACCAAGAAACAGGAGCTTTAAGAAACCGGAACTATCCAAGCGGTTGCCTTCAGCAAACCAGCCCTCCCACACATTCCCCTTAAATACAGTTCAGGGCATGGCCTCTCTCTGCCTCCTTCTGAGGTGCCCCATTGCCTTCCTCTGTTTACTCCTGATTGACTGCCTCCTGCGTCGGGCGTCCTTGAACAGGGCCAGCTGTGGGTCATCTTCATCCACGCTGTCAGGCTCACACAGCTGGGTCTCCGTGGTGACCAAGTGGGAGGGGCCTGGCTGAGGGCTCTCATCAGCAAGATCTTCAACACCCCCCTCCTCCTCTGAGTCGTCCGACCCAACTGCCAAACCCACAGGCTGACCCTGAATCACAACAGTTTCAAGAGGGGAGACGTTGTGTCTCCAGCCCTTCACTCAGGGAGTATCTCTGGGTTCAGTGCTCTCCCCCTTTGGTTGAACATCTACAATGAATCTACTGGGTAAGGTAATCCATTTGGGATCTGGTATCATCTGGACCTGGGTGGTCCAGGCAATGCTGTCAATGTCCTGACTTAGTGTCTGGAGGAGGTTTAGGTCTGTATAGGGAGGGTCATACTGAAACTCCCTTCTGATAAGACTGAGTAGTTATGCTTACTGGGGCCTGCAGGATCTTTCTGTGGAATTTTCAAATGGGTCTTGGATGGGGTTGCATTTTCCCATTCAAGACTGGTGCCCAATCTGTGGGTCTTCCTGGACTTACATCTCCTGTTCAAGGAGGAGGTAGCAGCTGTTACAAAGAGGGCCTTTGAACACATCCATTTGGTGTGCCAGTAATACCCTTTCCTACAGTGGAAGAATCTTCAGTCAGTCACAACACAGTCACCTCCCAATTTATTTATTTATTTATTTATTTATTTATTTATTTATTTATTTATTTATTCGTTTTATATACCGCCCTTCTCCCGGAGGACTCAGGGCGGTGTACAGAGCAAAGTAAGTATACAATAAACCAACAATAAAACAAATAAAACCCCAGATCTACAAATAAAACCCCAAATCTATCAGGCCAGGCCTGCTTGCTGGAATAGATAGGTTTTTAAATCTCGCCGAAAGGTGCGAAGGTCGGGGGCCATCCGGATTTCGGCTGGTAAGCGGTTCCAGAGGATTGGTGCACCCACCGAGAATGCTCTCCCCCTGGGGGTCACCAGCCGGCATTCTCTGACCGGTGGCACCCTGAGGAGGCCCTCTCTGTGGGAGCGCACAGGACGGAGGGGTGTTGACGCTGGCAGTAGGTGCTCCCGTAGGTATTCTGGACCCATGCCATGTAGGGCTTTGTATGTCATCACTAGCACAATTGAATTACTGCTGGGGATTACATGGGGTTCCCTGATAGATTTCTATTACTTGGAAAGCTACATCTCATCCAGATGGAAAAGCCTTGCTTCACGAGTGGGTAAAATTCAAAGTGCTGGTTATCACCTATAAAACTCTACATGGTATAAGCATGGCTATTGTGGGACCATCTACCTCCTATAGTTTCTGCCTGTCCTGTCAGATTGAGCAGGGTTCCCTCCAACAATATTATCTAACGTAACCTAGGCAGCATGCCTTTTTTTGGTTTTGACATCTGCCCTCTGGAGCAGCATTACCTTCCCAGAGATATTTATGGGATGAGGGGATGTGAAGACAATGAAAGTTGTGATTAGATGAAATTGGTGAGATCTTCAGCTTAAATAAATAAATAAAATATGAAGAATTAAGGCAATGAAGAAAGATAACAACACTGAACTGAGCTTGGCTGGTCTCAAAAAGGTTTAGAGCTGGTTAGAACTTGAATGGAAAACATTTAGGAAATCCCAGGGCAAGGACAGGTAGAGTGGCAAATCATCATCATCATCACCATCCTGGAAAGTGGGGTCAAAGAGGTCATCTATGTTCAGTTTGAACAGCCTTGCTCAACAGAGGGGGAGGGATACAATGCCACCTGTCTCCTATTTGCAACATAGTCCTTTCAGCAATTCCAAGATGGCTCCATGCCCATTTTCACTATTCAGATGACCCTGAGGGCATAGCTAAACCTCCAAGTGGCCTCAACGACTCTCAGAAAGAGTGGTAATGTCCAGATGACTACAAGGAATATAAATCCTTCCATTCTCCACCATTCAGTCAGAACTGAAGAAGCCTCTTGGATGAGAAGCAAAATGTGTTCAAGGAAAAACAAAGAAAGTCTAATTGCCTCTTGAAAAAATAACTTTGGGACATCCCATAAGAAGGTAATAGCAAATATTAAATATAGTAGGATTTCAATTCACATTCAAATGTACTAAATAATACTGAATTTCATCACATTTTGTGGTTTCATTTGTATGGTTCATTTGTATATATACTGTATGAGAAAGAATGCTTATAAATTCTTGTCAATGGTTTGTTCCAAATTCACTAAGAAAATGTTTCATATAGTATGTGCACAATATAGTGCAAGCAGCACAATACAACAAAATCACTTGTAAATGCCATGGTGGCTTTGGGGATGTTGAAAGAAAGATGAGAGTAATTTTTAGGAATGGTATTCAAGTCTACAAAATCAATTTGATAATTCTAGGCAAAGTAATGGAAAACTTCAGCTCTGTCATCAGCTTTACTTCCATCTGGATATGTATATATTCCCCAATTAATTCCTTGCCAGAATGGATTTTATTTTTACATCTACAATTTCATCACACAGATGGAAACATGATGGAGTAGAACAGTGATGAGTCAAAGGTCAGTGGAGTGAGTAGCGGAGCAGAAATTTCTAAATTTCTCTTCAATCAGTAATATTATTCCTTAATTATTGAACAATTCTGGCTAAATATCCTAATGCAGAATTATCTTCCCCCTCTCCCTTCCTTCCTTCCTTCCTTCCTTCCTTCCTTCCTTCCTTCCTTCCTTCCTTCCTTCTTTCTTTCTTTCTTTCTTTCTTTCTTTCTTTCTTTTGGATTTTTTAAAACTTTAAATGTATTTTTTTTAAAAAAATATAGTTTACTGTACCCTTTTTAAAATAATATGTGAGCACATCTGCTTCATTTATACATTACTGTAAATCAGATTAAAATCCTTGCTCTTTTCATTACATTGAACTTGATGGAAGAATGCATTTTACAGTTGTTTTTTTTTGCATGACTACTAGTGGTATGTGCAGCACAGGAAGTTGTGTTATGTTGTGCAAGAAGAGAAACTTCATAATACTTGTGATATTTATAGCAGCACAAGCAGTGTATGAAAACAGTTTTTGATAATATGCATTCTACCCAACATGTTCTTAGAAATTAAGTCCTAGAAAGGTAGGAGGTAGAAATTACATGAAAACAGGAAAACATTTAAAATTTTCACCAGAAGTACATTATTTATTAAACAATTTAAATATATATTGCCAAATTTATATGCATACACATAAGTGGGTGTTTACACATAAACACACAGAGCTGAATTATTTAATGGATGACAACTACAATTTGCAGTGTTTTTATTTAGCTTTTTTTCTTATAGATTTGTATTATTTTATAAACTGACTTTACCTGCGAAAAGATTTTCAGCTAAAAAAAACTGAAATATAAACTGAATAACCATTGTATAATATATCTATTAAAAGCCTTCCCAGATACACAAAAAGTGAAATGAATTTGAAAAGTATTAGGTTTGTGATGCTGTTTAAATCCTTTGGGTAAATGTATATAAATTTGTACAATTAATTTTACCAGTCCCCGATAATGTGTTTTTTGTCTTTTTGAAAAATCAATGTTATAATATAATGCTTTCCTATCAAGGCTACGGAGATCTCTTAAACTATTCAAAAACTGACTTCATATATTTTAATGAGTTTCTGATCATTCATAGTTTTATTTGAAAACATTAGCATTCATCTCAATCTCTTACCTGGGACCTCACTGCTATCAATGTAATAATAGCTTTAGTTTAACATCTGAGTAATAAAGTTCCCCCAGGGGATAGTTAAAAAAAATTAACATGATGGCATCTATGCAATCGAAGCCCTGCCTCTTTTTTTACATGCACCAGGGGACATGTAAAAAAAAAAAAAGGCAGCTTCAGTTGCCTTTTGACATCCCACTGCATTCTCATGTGGACATTTCTTGACCCTGGAAACCTACTTGACCCTAAAAAGGTAAAGGTAAAGGTTCCCCCGCACATGCGTGCTAGTCATTTCTGACTCTAGGGGCCGGTGCTCATCTCTGTTTCAAAGCCGAAGAGCCAGCGCTTGTCCGAGGACGTCTCCATGGTCATGTGGCCGGCATGACTAGATGCCAAAGGCACACGGAACGCTGTTACCTTCCCACCGTAGTGGTCCCTATTTTTCTACTTGCATTTTTATGTGCTTTCGAACTGCTAGGTTGGCAGAAGCTGGGACGAGTAACAGGCGCTCACTCTGTTACGCGGCACTCGGGATTCGACCCGCCAAACTGCCGACCTTCTGATCGACAAACTCAGCGTCCTAACCCACTGAGCCACCGCGACCCTAGTCCACATCAAATAGCACTACTAATAGTCAATCAATCAATCAACCAACCAAATCTTTATCATGGTCATAGACCAATAAACAAATATTTAGTTAGTACAAGCCTGCTTTACAGAACGCAAGTTGTTGTAGGCATCAGATACTCTACCAATTTATTTTGCATGTCATTCCCAATAATAGTAAGATTGAAACATTGCTTCTCTGCGATAATCACCTGTAGGCGACCTACAGTAATGATGACAGGATATATTGCTACCAGATCTTCTGTCTCCTACTGCTGCAGTAAGTTTATGCAATGCCCTTTTGGAACTAAATCCTGCAGTGTTCATAAACCTCTGTTATGGCTTTAGGCAGCAATCATGCTAGCAGATCAAAGAGGAGCATTGTGATAATATACCTGCAGTGGAGATAATTTTCAGTTACAGATAATGCTCTTTCTATCTCAAACTCCCCAAGTCTCAGTGCCCATCATGAATCTGTGCATGTTCTCCCCCCCTTTCTATTTCTGTATTATGTAGAATTTAATAATCTTCCATTCAGAAGCATTATAGGGTACTGGACCATGTCCACAGTTTACAGAGGTCAGATCCTTATAATTCCAGAGTAAATATTCTGGAACAAATACTTGTTTTGATTTGATAAGTAGCTCATCTTATGCTTTGTTTATTCTGCATAAATAGGAGGCATGTATTTCCATTGACTGAATATCCAGAATCTAGTGGTCATTTTGATTTTGTTATGCTCTATTCTTTCTCTCATTCTCTCAAAAATATTTTGTATAGATCAATCAATCAGAATAGAGGTGGAAGGGACTTTGGAGGTCTTCTAGGCCAACCCCTTGCTCAAGCAGGAGAACCTATACCACTTCAGACAACAACCCTAACCCTAACCTGCTTTGTGTTTTGTAAATTTCGTATTTTAAAAATTTCATCCTGAGAACCTTGTATGTTCATGTTTCAGATAGCTTCTTATGGTGGGGAAAGATTCATGCTCATATTGCCCATCTCCTGCCATAAATGTCAGTGGAAATCCATAGATTGTATTCCTTAGTTTCATCATCAAAAACCTCACTGGCTCCTTCAAATGAAAACAGATTAGCAAGATCTTCACTCAAACAGCATAGATGTTTAGCAGTATCACTGCTTGGAGCTGTCCAGTTTTTAAGGCAATGTCTTCCCTATCCCGACTTTTTCCAAATCAGGGAATGGATAACTTGAGAAAGTAATGTCAGGCTAATAGTCAGAAAATGGAAAACAATAGTTTTACCTATCCTTAGGCAGATTTGTGAACCAGATTTAAGTCTGGATGGCTTTGGGGAAAGCTTTCATTTATCTATTTGTAGCTCCCTAAATTGTCTTAAGGGGACGCGGTGGCTCAGTGGGTTAGGACGCTGAGCTTGTTGATCAGAAGGTCGGCAGTTTGGCGGGTCGAATCCCGAGTGCCGCGTAGCAGAGTGAGCGCCTGTTATTTGTCCCAGCTTCTGCCAACCTAGCAGTACGAAAGCACGTAAAAAAATGCAAGTAGAAAAATAGGGACCACTGCGGTGGGAAGGTAACAGCGTTCCGTGTACCTTTGGCGTCTAGTCATGCCAGCCACATGACCACGGAGACGTCCTCGGACAAGCGCTGGCTCTTCAGCTTTGAAACGACTAGCACGCATGTGCGGGGGAACCTTTACCTTTACCTTAAATTGTCTTACGATATTTGCTAGGCTATTTGTGCAGAACAAAAGATTAGAACAATTCAAATACAGGTAGACCTCAACCTACAGCTATTCATTTAGGTGACTGTTTGAAGTTACAAAAGCACTGGAAAAAGCGAATTACAACTGCTTTTCACACTTATGACCACTGCAGCATCCCCATATTCACATGATCAGAATTTGAACGCTTTGCAAACTGGCTCATATTTATGATGGTTGCAATTCCTGGGGTTATGTGATCACCTTTTGTGACCTTCTGACAAGCAATGTCAATGGGGAAGCCAAATCCACTTAACAACCACATCACTAACTGAACAAGTGCAGTGATTTACTTAACAACTGTGGCAAGAAAGGTAATAAAATGGGGCAAAATTCACTTAACAACTGTCTTGCTTAGCAGTGGAAATTTGGGACTCAATTTTCATCATAAGACTACCGGTATACATTCACCTCGCTTCCCTTCTGTATTCTAAATAGTGGCAGCAGACTGACCTTGTCAAAGTTCAGAACCTAAGCAGGGTTCAGCTTGGCTAATGCTTGGATGAGAGACCTCAGGAGGAAAAGGTAATGACACACCATTCCAATATTGTTGCCAAAAAAAAACCTAGATAAAAATATGCTTGTAGTTATCAGGAGTCTTGCTCAACTAAAGGGAGTCTTTATTTTTTTTATTTCCTTATAGCACAGGGGTGTCAAACTCAATTTCATTGAGGGCCGCATCAGCATTGCGGTTGCCCTCAGGGGGCTGGGTGGGCGTGGCCTGGGTGGGCGTGGCCTACTGGGTGGACGTGGCTAGAGTGCATATGGCCTACTGGGTGGGCGTGGCCAGCTCTACATCGTTGGCATCAAGGGTGCCTATGGGGGCCTGGGCAGGAGTGGGACAGATCTGAGGGTCTCTGGCAGAAGGAGGGTCTCTGGGCCAGGGCCGAGGCAGTGGGGGCCGTTCCCTCACTGTTTCCAGGATGGCTTGGCGGGCCACATGAAACCACTTCGCGGGTCGGATCCGGCCCCCGGGCCTTGTGTTTGACATGTCTGCTATAGCACAAGCAATAGAAAGAATTTCTGTGTAGAATGTGCTCTCTGAAAATGCTTTCTGCCAGTTTCCTAAAACCAAACAATTGCATAGTGTCCGGGTGAAGAAGAGCTACATGCAAGCAGAGTTCCGATATTTCAGGGGCTGCTACGAAAAAGAGGGAGTCAACCTATTTTCCCAAGCACCAGAAAGCAAGACAAGAAGCAATGGATGGAAACTGATCAAAGACAGAAGCAACCTAGAAATAAGGAGTAATTTCCTGGCAGTGAAAACAATTAACCAGTGAAACAGCTTATCTTCAGAAGTTATGGTCGCTCCATTACTAAAGGCTTTTAAAAAGGAATTGGATAGCCATTTATCTGAAATAGAATAAAGGCTCTCCTGTTCAAGCAGGGGGTTTGACTAGAAGACCTCCAAGGTCCCTTCTAAGTCTATTATTCTGTTCGGTTCAAGGACAGAATATTAGGAATAGACTGATTATGCTAATCCTTTTACAGGTCAGTTTCTCAAATCTTCATTTATCCATTTGTACTGTGGTTCCACATCAGCTTGATGCATTTTAAAACTCTGGGCAAAATCCTAGTCGCATTTCAGAATATTTTTTTCCTAAATCTCTTTTCTCTAATTGTACATTTAAAAAGAAAAAAAATCTGAATATATCTTAATGTTCTTCGGATTCTAATAAAAACATCTGAGAAATAAGGATTTAAAACAATATTTCTTCTTCTCCTTAGTAAAGTGTTCAAGCACTATCTCACTGTTTGTCATCTGGACCTGCTGAGCACAGATTCATTACTGGGAGAAGAAATCATGAGCAATTTTACACTGCAGAAGGTGCTTATTTTCCATTTGGCATTCCTGTAGTTAAGTCCCATACCGTGCTGAAAACAAATGGGGAAAAGCAAAGTCAAATATAGAATACCGTTCCAGATGTAAGCATAATTCATTTGTCTGGGTTGCATATAGAGCAAGCAGAACCAACCTGTTCTCCAAATAGTCACAAAGTAGAGCAATGAAGGCTTGAGGCTAACATTCTTCCAATATTTGATGTGAAACAAAATTATGCTTTCCCTTCATGGTCCCTGGGAATGGTATTGTGTCTGGCATATTGTGAAGAGTAGAGAAAATAATATCAGCCAGTTTATCTACCTGTATATAGGAACAAAGTTAGCTCACCATCCTTATTCCTGCTGGCAAATTCAAAATAAAGGCGAATGTAAGGGCTGAGAGTGAAAGACATAAGGTTGGGGAGGAAGGAATCAGCAGTTTTCAGGCTATTGAGAATACTATTATATAAATACATCTTTGCTCCCTTCCATTCTATCAAGCACCCTACCAAATATCTGTTCAGAAGGAGAGGAGTAAGAAGCCTACAGTTCAAAGTCGGGAGAATAGGTTATATGAAGTCTCTGATATCTCTGTAGTGCAGTGGCTTTTATTTTGTCTGCAATAAAGATGCTAACCTAAGTAAGTTATGCATAGGGGACTCTTGACAAATCTAATCAAGATGGTCAAATGTATGGAATTGAAGCTTAAATGTCTGGAGATCTGTGTTTTACTACCAAGCAAGTGTGTGAAGCTTGACTGTATTTCTAATGAAAGAAACAACATTGTTGCTACTACAATATGACAGAATAACAGAGTTGGAAGGGAGCTTGGAGGTCTTCTTAGGGTCTTGCAGAAGAACAGGGTAGAACAACGGCTAATGACCCTCTTTTACCGGTCTACCATAGAGAGCGTCCTCTCGTATGGTATTGTGGTTTGGTATGCTGGTCTGACAGCCACGGATAGGAAAGTATTACAGAGGGTAGTGAGCACAGCACAAGACATTGTGGGCTGTTCCCTGACACCACTGGATGACATCGCCAGGGCTCGTTGCCTTGGAAGAGTGAGGAAAATTCTCAGGGATGACTCACACCCGGGACAGTATCTCTTTACTCTCCTACCATCGGGTAGGAGATATAAGAGTATAGCCAGCCGTACCAACAGGCTGAAAAACAGTTTTTATCAGTGGGCTGTTAGGCTTTTGAATGGGATATAATCTCTGTGAACTTTTGCAGAATTGACTTGGGAGGCCGGTGTGTGGTGTAGTTGTTTCACATGGTGTGGTAGGATGGAGGGTTTGTTGTCACTGTGTGTTGGGGGGAGAGAGCACGGGGAGAGGCTCAGTTAATCTCAATGTACACATGTTGTACTTTGACAATAAAGGTTTATTATTATTATTATTCTAGTCCAACCCCCTTTACCATTTTGGAGGAATGGTTGTCCAATGTGGTGTTGGAGCACCATTGGTTAATTGTTCTAACTTTTCAGGGAATTTATCCTTAATTCTAAGTGGCTCCTCTCCTTGATTAGTTTCCATCCGTTGCTTCTTGTCCTGTCTTCAGGTGCTTTGGAGAACAGATTGACCCCCTCTTCTTTGTAGCAGCCCCTCAAATATTGGAACACTGTTATCATGTCACCCTTAGTCCTTCTTTTCATTACTAAGAAACTTTTAGAGAAAATTGTTCACAAAATGTTTGGCCAAAGGGTTTCCTCTTTTCGATAATTTTACCACTTGGTTAGGCCATGCTCTCATTTATCTCCAACTGATAAACGGATGCTAGATTATGATTTAACCTAAATTTTACTTGTTATTATTACTTTATTCTGAAACTTTTAACTAGATACTCTTTGACTATTTTTAATTATAGTAGTCTTTGATTGTAATAAATTGGATTGACTGATTGAATTTCACCACTTCTTATTTTCCTTATTCTTTTTTTGTCCAGATCTAGTGAAATACTTCTCATCTGGGAATATGACTATTCTCGTGAGTAAGAGGTCCACAAATAGGCTGACAGATTGTTCTGCAAAACGAATGTGCATTTGTTCCTGTTGCTCTAAACTGAGTAATGGGCCTGTGCAAATCAAGCAATTTGAGCTGTTGATTTCATTGGGATTGCTGAGTCAAACTCTCAATTGAATTAGATTGAAGCAGCAAAACTGATAATCTGGTTAGATGCTTTGGGTCAAATCAGATAGAAGTGTCTAAATTGGGTCAATTCAATTTGAAATGATGCTGATGCTAAAGATATAGATACACACACACACGCACACACACACACACGACACAGAAATCAGTCCAAATCGCATCAAATTGATTTGTGAGAATCTTTTGAACCGAATCCCTTGAATCTGAGGCTTTGCACAGCACTAGTAGAAATCCTATTTCACTGCTCATTTAAAGAAGGATGGGCAAGTTGCAATCCCAGATCACATATTACATTGGCTTCCTCTCTGAAGACAATATCGTTTAAAAAGCAGTAGTCCACTTTCTGATAATTTTGAGACGAAGAAATGGCGCACAACTGTAAGCTATGCCTCGAAATACACGCCGCCTTCCGAAGTCGTGTGTGCTCCAACACTGGAGATTTTTTAAGGAAGAGATTGGACAACCGTTTGTCTGAAATGGTATAAGGGTTTCCTGGGTTGTACTAGAAGACCTGTAAGATCCCTTCCAACTCTGTTATTCTGAAAAAAGTTGAAAAGACTTCTAGTGCAGGAAAGCCCATTCAGCTAAAAGCAAAGAAATAAAAGCTTCTGGAAAAGATGGAAAAATTGTCCATTTTGTTTTCATAGGAGAAACAATACTTGTCATCGTTTCAGTACTGACACAGTACTTACTATTTTATATATAGTGTTTTGCATGTTGGTGTATGTCTTTCGGCACTGACACAACAGATGTTGCTGCTGCAAGAAGTTCATGACTTTGGATAACACTAGGAACATTAATGTTACCATATGACTGCTAACATAAGCATCGATACAACACGGGTAAATTCAGCCTTCTGTACCAATACATGAGGATTAGCAGTTTTGTTTGCAAATTCTACTTTGGATGCTAAAAGGCCTTCACAATGACTCATTTTTTTCACCAATGATAATATTAAAATGTTCCTATGCAAAGTCTGCTAGAGGTGGGTTTCTTTCTTTGTTTTGCAAGTGCTCATAAAACAGGCACTTTGTAATGGAATTTATATCTTTCTTTTGCAATACTGAGATGCTGCTTTAAGAAACATGACAGCTGTGGACATATGTATATTTAGAATGAACTTGCATAAACCCTTGGCAGGATTTAAAGATCTCAAGTACATATTTGGGTATACGGTGTAGATAAATATATCTTTATAAATATCAAGGTGCTCACAGCTTTCTCCTTCTGCTTTTGCTGCACTTCGAGGCTGCTCAGGTAGGGATAATGGAAAAAATGCAATCTTTGTGAATTCCAGTCAATTGACTCTATCTGTACCTCTTGGACTAATGCACAGATTAGAAGCAATGCTAGTGAATTTACATCTCTGCAGATGCTTTACAACAGTTAAAAAAATAAATAAAAGTATATATCAGTGTTAATGACATGGACTAAATTTGTGCATCCTGATATACACCAAATGACTTTATCAATTTCTTATCAGATATGTTAGATTTCCTTTCTCATGCTGGGAGTTATGGGAGATGGAAAAAAAAATAGAGAGAAATTTGTCTGCCTGAAATAGCCTTCAAATCCTTCAAGACTTCATATAGGTTCAGATAGATAGTTTAGATTAGCATTTCTCAATCTAAGCACTTTTTAAGATGTGTGGATTCCAACTTTCAAAATTTCAAAATTCCCGGGAGTGGCTGAAGCAGCCCACACATCTTCAATTTGCCAAGATTGAGATACCCTGATCTAGATAGTCTCCCCCAACTCTTTAATTCAGTGAATGCACAAAGCTGATAGCTCCATAAAAAATAACCATGCTTAGAATTAAATCAAAGGTCCAACTCTTTTCAACATCCCATCCATACTGAGATCTATGGCACATCCACAAGCAGCACATGAATCATACAGCGGCCTGGTGCTTATGTTCATCTCTAAAACTCTGTTGCAGTCCACATTTCTTCTAATGCTTATTAAATTATGTGATTCGTAAGAGAGCAATAGTTCAGATTTAAAGAAAAGGAACCATGACTGTAAATAATGACATTTTTGTGAGCTGCATAATAATTATATATGCTGCTCTATGAATTGTCATTAGAGCTTAATGCTACTAATAATTAATGCCAGCTTTCCTAAACTTCACTGTCAGAATCAATTTATATCACATTTCATAAATGTATAGGTAGAACAATGTGCTTATTCTGGGGATTCTGCCATCTCTCCAAAGGGGGGGGAGAGGATAGACTTTAGGCATCTTCAAACAACAGGGAACATTTGAACTGGGGGAGGGAGGGGGAGTGACAGATCGGATGCATCTTCATTTACAACAAAAAGGGAAGCAATAACCATATAACCAAGGAGAGTTCCCTTTCCCATGGAAGGGCCTGACATCTGACCAAATGGATGAGGGGAGGGGCTGAAATGGGAATGCTTTATATAGGATTGAAATGTAACTTTGTTAGATTCCGTCTTGTATTGCCACAATCGATTCCATCCTAGTAAACATTTTCCTTTTGGACTAAACTTGCATCCAAGAGTTCTTATTTCCTAAGATGTGGATTGAGGTGGGTCCTGACATTCACTGTAAGAAAAATCTATTTAACAGCTGGATTTTCCTTTAAAAAGGAACTGGTGAAATCTAATCATTGTTCATTTCCATAGAAGTTTGAGGATTTCTGAAATCATCCAAGAACCAAGATCCAATTTGAGTATTTTCTATTCAATCTATATTCAATGTTAACCCTGTGCCTCAATGTAGATTTCATGTTACAGTGTTTGCCCTTTCAGTTTAAAACTCTATTCAATGGCTTTTTCTATCCTTCATTTATTTCAGAATGATTGGGTTTGGGGTTTTGCTGTCTCTTACTGGATCATTTCCTAGGCAGCATGTCTTTCCCACATTCCCTCTTCCCTACCATCCTGAACTATTACCTATCTTTACATATTTAAGTGAGTGAGTGGGTTTATATACTTCGGTTATACTCTATATCAGACATGTCAAACACAAGGCCCAGGGGCCAGATCCGGCCCGTGAAGTGGTTTCATGTGGCCTGCGAAGCCATCCTGGAAAAAGTGAGGGAACGGGTCCCACTGCATTGGCCCTGGCCCAGAGACCCTCCTTGTGCCAGAGACCCTCAGATCTGTCCCATTCCTGCCCAGGCCCCCATAGGCACCCTTGATGCGAACAATGTAGAGCTGGCCATGCCCACCCAGTAGGCCGTACGCACTTTAGCCACGCCCACCCAGTAGGCCATACGCACTTTAGCCACGCCCACCCAGTAGGCCATGGCCACCCAGGCCACACCCACCCGGCCCCCTGAGGGCAACCGCAATGCTGCTGCGGCCCTCAATGAAATTGAGTTTGACACCCCTGCTCTACATGATTGGCATATTTCCACTGAGTTTTTGGTGCTAGTTTTTCTCCAGTTTGGCCCCAGGTATATTTCTTGTAGCTTTACTGAGGGCATGTCAATAGACCGCTTTTCGAATTAGTTTGCCCTTGGCAGGTTCATCAGATTGACAAAGTACAGCTACATGAAATAAATACATTTTTAAATAACAAAGTAGCAGCAGCCCAGTGGTGTGGAAAGATAAACTTGGTATCTCCTAGGGAAAATATTTCTAATTTCAAGTATTTCGGTTTAAAACTTTATTCCGTGGCTTTTTCTGTCCTTCATTTATTTCAGAAGGTTGAAAACTGCGCACTAATGAATGTTATTTTTTCCCCCAGTGTTCTGTTGTGGCTGCATTTTGATGTAACAAAATTAAAAATAGTTCAGGGGTTCTTTGCTGTAAAAGAACAGGTGGTTCCGCCCCAGGCGCCTGATGGACCCAGATAAATTCCAGATGGCGCTTGGACCGATTCCCACCTCCCTCTCCCACAACCCGGTCGAGTCCTTAGTTAATGCCTGGCAACAGGCTGCTTCGGAGGCGCTCGACCGCGTTGTCCCTTTGCGGCCTCTGACCCGACGCAAGTCCCGACTCGCTCCTTGGTTCTCCAAGGACCTGCGGGAGATGAAGCGCCAGAGAAGGGGCCTAGAGAGCATTTGGAGAACCAGTCGGTCTGAGTCTGACCGAACACAGTTAAGATCCTTTTCTAGATCTTATCTTGTGGCAATGAGGGTGGCAAAGCGCGCCTACTTCACCACCCTCATTGCGTCCGCAGATAATCGCCCGGCTGCCCTATTTAGAGTGGTCCGCTCCCTTTTAAGTCAAGAGATGGGAGAGGACCCCCTACATAGACGGGCTGAGGAATTTAGTAAATATCTGGTGGACAAAATTGCTCAGATTCGGGCTGGTCTGGACTCTGACTGGGCAGTATCTAACGAGAGGAAAACGATGAAGTTGGCCGAGTACATTTGGGAAGAGTTCGATCCTGTGACTCCGGATGAAGTGGACAAGATCATGGGGAAACTAAGTGCCGCCACATGTTTGTTGGACCCGTGTCCCTCCTGGCTAGTCTATGCATCTCGGGAGGTTACACGAGGCTGGCTCCTAGCAGTTATCAATGCCTCACTGAGTGAAGGGTACTTCCCTGCTGCCTTGAAAGAGGCGGTGGTAAGGCCCCTCCTCAAGAAACCGGCACTGGACCCAGCTGTTTTAAACAACTTCCGTCCTGTCTCCAACCTTCGCTTCCTTGCGAAGGTCATTGAGAGCGTGGTGGCACGACAGCTCCCTTTGAACCTGGAGGAAGCTGAATATCTAGATCCGTACCAATTGGGTTTCAGACCAGGGCACAGCATGGAGACGGCATTGGTCGCGCTGGTGAATGATCTCTGGCAGGCCCGAGATAGAGGTTATTCCTCTGTCCTGGTCCTATTAGATCTATCAGCGTCTTTTGATACCATCGACCATGGTATCTTACTGCGTCGTCTTGAGGGGCTGGGAGTGGGAGGCACCGTTCTGTGGTGGTTCTCCTCCTACCTCTCGCACCGTTCGCAGACGGTGTTGGCAGGAGGGCAGAGGTCAAGCCCTAGGCCTCTTAATTGTGGAGTGCCTCAGGGTTCGGTGCTCTCGCCCCTCCTGTTCAACATCTATATGAAGCTGCTGGGAGAGATCATCCGTAGCTTCGGGGTGAAATATCATCAATATGCTGATGATACCCAGCTATTCATCTCCACCCTGAACCAACCCAGTGATGCCCTCGATGTGATGTCCCGTTGTCTGGAAGCGGTACAGATTTGGATGGGAGAAAACAGGCTTCGACTCAACCCGGCCAAGACTGAGTGGCTGTACATACCGTCATCTCGTTTAGTCCAAGAGGTTCCATCTCTGACTATAGGAGGAGAGATGTTACCTCCCATTGATAGAGCACGCAATCTGGGCGTCCTCCTAGATTCACGACTCAGTTTTGAAGATCACATTGGAGCCGTGGCTAGGGGGGCATTTACACAGATTCGTCTTATATACCAATTGCGCCCCTTTTTGGACCGAGATGCCCTACGTACAGTCACCCACGCACTCGTTACCTCCCGTATTGATTACTGTAATGCTCTCTACATGGGGCTGCCCTTGAAGACCACCCGGAGGCTTCAGCTGGTGCAGAATGCAGCTGCACGGGTTGTGATGGGAGCTCCCCGATACTCCCATATTACACCCCTCCTGCGTGAGCTGCATTGGCTACCAGTTGCCCTCCGGGTGAGATTTAAGGTGCTGGTACTTACCTTTAAAGCCCTACATGGCTTAGGTCCGGGATACTTGCAGGACCATCTGCTGCCGGGAACAAATTCCCATTGTCCAGTACGCTCACACAGAGAAGGCCTCCTCAGGGTACCATCAGCTAGGCAATGTCGGCTGGCGACCCCCAGGGGGAGGGCCTTCTCTGTGGGAGCGCCAACCCTATGGAATCAGCTCCCCCCTGAGCTTCGGATGGCCCAAAACCTCCAATCCTTTCGCCGCGGCCTCAAAACACACCTGTTCCACCAGGCTGACCTAGACTAACAGGCATTTTAATTAACTTATATTTAGTATTTTTAATTCATTTTTTAAATTCTCTAATTTTAATTTATTGCACTGATGTTCTCAATTTCATTTTTATCTTGATTTCTGTACTTATTATATGTTTTGTTGTTAGCCGCCCTGAGTCCTTCGGGAGATAGGGCGGGATATAAATCCCATCAATCAATCAATCAATAAATAAATAAAACAACAAAACTTGAAAATTCCCATGTTGAGCCATGGGATTTTTTTTTTTTTTTTGTTTTTATATCCCAAGATCACCAAAATGGGTTGATATTAATCCATAACATGTCTTTGATTGGTTCTTTGTTTGTGCCTAATCCTGACTGATTGTTTTGGTGTTATTTCATGCTTCTTTGTTCATGCCAGCTCAGATTTTGGAGTGCTGATTCATGATTGGTTCTTTCTTTGTGGTGATTTTATCTGAGCAGCTGAAACCTGATTGGATCCTTATTTGGGTCCGGCCTTGGGGTAGGATTTTGGTATAGTTCAAAGTTAACAAAGCCTGATTACATGTCTACAGTAGTGGCCAAAATTGTGGAAACCTTTCGGAAAAAGTGTACAGTAGAAATGCCACCTTTGGTTAAGTTTTTTCTAATTTCTTTATAACTGTAGCCTCGTTCACTTAATAATTCTATTTTACATCACTTTCTGGGCAACCAGTCAACTCTTTGTACCATTACTTTAATTTTATTATGTTTTACAAGCTCACTAAATGAAAGAACACACAAAAAAAACCCAATCAACTTGATAGTGATGTCCTCCTCTCAGCTTCAGTACATGACGTCAATAACTGAATCCTACCTGATTGGCTCATTGCCAAAACAAGATGACACCTGATTGGCTCTCTAAACACTCATGCTCATTGGCTACAATCAGATGAAGGAAAGCTACCTGATATCAACCTAAGCAAGTTGTGCTTCCTTTGTCTGGTTATTTGGCTATAACTTTTCATAGAATACAGTACAGATAATCGAACAAACTTTGTTGCATTACGTTCGTGATTAAATTATCTTTCCATTCATATATAATTTTATGGCACTACTCCCAAAAAGTGGTGTTATTAGCCATCAAACCTCAAAAATACACTTTTTCCCAAAAGGTTTCCCACAATTATGGCCACTACTGTAGTGGCACACGAAGATTTTGCCATAAAGGAGGACCAACCAGAAATCAGCTCCCAAAATTGGGCAAATCAGAAATTTTTTTTTTTATTCCATTTATATCCCGCCCTTCTCTGAAGACTCAGGGCGGCTTACAAGCTTAGCAGTAGCCTTCGTTCTATGTAAATGCCTGCTTATTAGGGCTTTCACACACACCCCAAGCGGCATTATTACAAAGTCAGCTTAATTGCCCCCAACAATCTGGGTCCTCATTTTACCTACCTGGGAAGGATGGAAGGCTGAGTCAACCTTGAGCCTGGTGGGATGCGAACCTGCACTAATTGCAGGCAGCTGGTGTTACTTAAGGAGGCATTAGCCCACTGCTCCACCAAGGCTCTTCCCTGGACAAGGACCCAATCAATATGCACCTGCTGACATTACCAACCAGAACCTAGCACAAACAAAGAACCAGTCAGGAAACAATACCTCCAAAACATCCAATCAGAAACCAGCTCTCAATCTCCTGCATTAATAAGGAATCAGCTTAACTAAAGACCAAACAGAAGTCAGGTTACCTGGCTATAAAGATTGGAGCCCAGTCAATCAGGCCTCAATTGTCAGAGGTCTGTGGAACATGCCACCTTGGCCTCTGAAGATGCCTCCCACAATTGCTGGTGAAAAAAATCAGGAAATCTGCTTTCAAGATCACCGTCACTAAACACTGACGTTCAATACTACCCCCTCAACAGATTCTGATGGTGAAAGCCTACCCCAGTATAGATAATACAATGGCTTCTGATGGAGTTTCTTAGACTGAAATATAATGAAAGTAAGCAGGAAAAAATGCTCGTGGTCTCCTTTTTGAAATCTCTCCTTTTGTGTTATCCCTTAAAAACAAACAAACCCTGGGACAGGAGGTTTTGTTCTAAAGAGAGAGATGAGATCTGGCTTTTGCAATATGCACGTCTTTGGAATATACTTCTATCTGCATCTGCAGTAAAAACAATTTATCTAGCCGTGCCATGTTTGTAAGCTTCTGTTGTAAGCAGGATGTGGAGTGAAGTGTTTGGAGAGCTGAGATTTATTGCTTGGCCTCTCATGAGGTTTGACAGTGATAAAAGCCCAACAAATCATCCCAACCTAAAAACCTACCCAGGGTCTTTGTATTTTTCAATATGTCATTAAGAGGGCACAATAAACGGAGTACCTGAGCATGCTCAGAGTGTAATGAACACCAAAATGTCAACAAGACAGCCTGCTATGATATTGGTATTCAAATCTGATCTTACAGCAAATTTCTCCCAGAGTTTTCTTTGATAGAAACTTTATGGAAATAGAATGGAATAAAAGTACAGAAGTTTCAGTGACTGGATTGCTTCCAACTTGGAACTGAAGATCTCTCTCAGCTTGTTCTTTTTTTATTTTTCATTTGTTAAGAATAATCTTCCTTATAAACTGGCAAGAAAGCTGTCCATTACCTGATAATGCCCAGGCAAGGATGTAGCCTGGTTATAAATCTCTCTCAGGCTCTGAACCCAGCATTACATATCCCAACCCAAAGATGAAACAAAGAAATGAGCACAGTGGACCACTCCTTCTTTTGGTATGGAGAGAAATCTTTATTCCCATGCTGCATGAATACCGGGGTCTAGGATAGGGGTAGGCAACCTTGGCTCTTTTTTGACTCGTGGACTTCAACTCCCAGAATTCCTGACCCAGCCATGTTGGCTCAGGAATTCTGGGTGTTGAAGTCCATGAGTCATAAAAGAGCCAAGGTTGCCTACCCCTGGTCTAGGACAACTTGCTGCAGCCAACTCGCCATGGTCCACTTAACATGCGACAACTTGCAAAAGGAAGGACAAAAAAGGCAAGCTGAATAACACACACACACACACACACACACACACACACACACAACTTAATCCAAAGAGAGACACCCACAAAAACCCAAGACAGAGAACAAGAAAATGGCAAAGCCCTCCTCCCATACTTAAAATGGACCACAGACAGAATCAGCAAGGTCCTCCAAAAACACAACATCAAAACAGCATTCTACACAGACAGAAAAATATCCACCATCCTAAGAAACCCCAAGGACATAATTGGCTTAGAAAACCAAGGAGTATACGAAATCCCATGCACCACCTGCCCCACCACATACATAGGACAGACCAACAGAAGAATAAGTGCACGCATTGAAGAGCACAAAAACTCACTCAGAAAAGGAGAACAAACTTCATCCCTGGTCCAACACTTTGAAGCCACGGGACATGAAATTGATTTTAAAAAAACCAAAACTATCGCCAAAATTGAACATTTTAACAACAGAATAATCAGAGAAGCCATTGAGATAGAAAAACGCCCCCACAGCATAAACAAACGAGATGATACCTCTCGCCTACCAACCATTTGGAAACCTGCCTTGATTGACAGACGAGTCCCAACCACCAAGAATGATAGACCCAAACTCATGATAACACCACATGACATCACCACCACACAACCATTCAAAAAGCAAATCCAAAACCACAATGATAACGAGGCACAACCACAAAACAGAAACCTAACTACAGCTGCAACATCAGCCACTTTAAACCCCTCCAAACCACACAATAAGCAAACTGACACCCACTATAAAAACATGGCACCACCACAAACACGAAGCCGAACAAAAGCAGCACAACTCACCAGCTCAGGTCTAAGGCTGGCAGCTGAGACCAGCCCATCCACTCAAAACACACCCCCACCCAATCAGAACACACCCACCATTCAAAACACACTCCCACCCAATCAGAACACACATACTCCCCCACCCAATCAGAGCACACCTCCACCCACAGAACACACCCCCTCTGGCAGCTTAAAAAAGAGGAACAAACAGCCACATGCTTCTCCCAGAAGAAGGAAGCAGAAGCCACCAGCCTGATGATGACGGATGGGTTTCCGTCGAAACGTCGCCCCTACACCTTTAGTTCTACGCAGGGAAAAACCCGTATAACCATAGATCCATATATATATATATGTAAATTTTTTGGCTTGCTAACAAGGAATAAAGGGAGACAGATATGATCATTTCAAACTTATTTGTTCTCATCAGTCAGCCATACCCTTCTGAGATTCAAACCTGGGCCGACTACATCTTAAGCAGTTGTTTTAACTCCTAGGCCACAGGCTCTCTCTCTCTTTGTTAGCTGAGAAGCAAGTATATACAGTATAGCACTAACTTAAGCCTAAGGATATTTACCCATGTATTATTACTATCTACTATTGGTATTTTATGATTATCTTACTTTGTTATTTGTTTGCATATATACTGAGAGCTTATGCACTGGAGACAAATTCGTTGTGTGTCCAATCACACTTAGCCAATAAAGAATAGGGTATATTGTATTTAATAGCAGCTACTTTGCTGGCATATGCTGTTGCCTCATAGGTTAGTTGTGAGACAATTTTCTCAACAGTAGCAGCCTGAACAAGGTAACGTTGTCTCAAATCTTCTCTCTGGGAGCCTTCTCTTTTGATTTTTCATTCATTTACTTTATTTGTTCAGACCAAAAGGGAAAGATGTTTGTATAAAGAACGTGCCTGGAAAATCTAAGAAAATGTAAAAAGGTATATTGAACAGTTTAGGAGAAAGAAGAAAGAAAATAATTTTGGTAACCAGTTTTGGCAACACCCACCACAGAAGCTTCTCCATTAATCATTTAGTAGAAGTTAGGCTTTTTTTGTTAGATAAGCTCTTCCTTCTATTTCTGCAGGCCAAGCTTAGACTCCCCAAATCTTCTTTGCTGCATTTGTGAAGGAAACATCCAGTATTTTTTTATCAACGTTTTGCAACAAAGCATAGCTTAGCAAAAGTGATAGGAAAGGAGGCTTTTTTTTGCTATAATAGAAGAAAGGAATATAGGAGCAGCCACGAGCTGGAAAGAGTCATGTTATTTTAGCATCAGCAAATGGATTTAGCATCAAACAGACTGGCTGAGAAGGTTTAAGTAATTTAAGATGCTATGAGCATCCATGGCAAAGCAAGATAACAAAAGAAAGAAACAGTGGTAGAGCAGGATTGCAGAACTAATAGATTTATTGTGCTTAACTGCTAAAGCCAGAGTGCATAAACCTGGCAACTCTGAGAAAATCTCCTATGTGACCTTATATAGCTTTTAAGCTATATGACATCCTAGCCAAGACAGGCAGGTCAAAATAAAGTATATAAACAGCCAGCAAAACTCACTCATCCCTGCATTGATGATGTTCTAGTAAAGAAATGTCTCCCAATAAAGGAGAATATTTGTAGCTCAGGGTTGACATGAGGTGGTCCTTGGTGCTCTCTGAGCTTGCTTTTTTTATTGCAGACATTTCATTACCCAAACTAGGTAACATCATCAGTGCAGAAATGTCTATACAAAAACAACACAGCTTGGGGAACTCAAATAATTCCTTCCTTCCTTCCTTCCTTCCTTCCTTCCTTCCTTCCTTCCTTCCTTCCTTCCTTCCTTCCTCCCTCCCTCCCCTTCCCTTCCCTTCCCTTCCCTTCCCCTTCTACCAACTAATCCCATCTACTAGAACAGGGGTCTTCAAACTTTGCCCTTTTATGACTTGTGGACTTCAACTCCCAGAATTCCTCAGCCAGAGTGCCTGGCTGAGGAATTCTGGGAGTTGAAGTCCACAAGTCATAAAAGGGCAAAGTTTGAAGACCCCTGTACTAGAAGAAACTCTAGGTAGAGAACAGAATAATAACATTATATACTAAAACACAACAGTTTTAAAAGAATAAACAAGTGTGATGTTCTGATGAAACTGATGTTCCTCCATCAACCATCCTGTACCAGCTCTGTCAACCTTCTAGTACCTGGAGGAAAGGCCAGGTCTTCACTGTTATTCAGTAAGGCAGGCACTATAACAGAGAAGACACACTTCCAAGCCCCATCATGAGACATTGTTTCACCAAGGTGTTACATGACATGAGGGACTGGAAGTTGCCAAAGAGTAAAAAAATCTTTATTTTATTTATTTATTAAATTTCTATACCACCCATCTCCCCTACCAGGTGACTCTGGGCAGCTTACAAACTATAGAAACAAAGGGAAAATAGTTAAAATTATGAATCAAGATTAAAATATTACTAAAAACTGGGCTAAAATGATGCCTACAAGAACCAAGAGATTGTTACTATAGAATCATAGAATTATTTATTTATTACAACCTGTAACATGGAAGATGGTATCAATTTATTGTTCATAGCACCTGAGGGCAGGACAAGAAGCAATGGGTGGAACTTTGTCAGAGGGAGTTCCAACCTGGAAATAAGGAGGAATTTCCTGATAGTGAGAGTAACAGATTGCCTGCTAGAATTGTGGGTACTCCATCGCTGGAGAAGATTGGACAACCATTTGTCCAGAATGGTATAAGGAGACCTGCCTTGGACAAGGGGTTGGACTAGAAGACCTCCAATGTCTCTTCCAGCCCTATGTTTCAGATATTGTTTATTAGTTAGGAAAAAAAACTCTGGTAATATGATACTTTTTAACTCTGAAGAGATTTGGATCTAATTCTCAAGTTGTGGAGATATTTAATTCCATGGATCCCCTAAGAACCAATCAATCTAGGCTTTTCATTGACTCCTACAATCAAAGTAGGCTGAGGGTTGCTAGTTACTATAACCCATCTTGATTGAGTAACAACACTAGACTAAATGATCATAAGAGAAAAGATTATTACCTCAAAATCTCACAGCAGTAGGGCAGATGGGGGAAAAGAAAGTATTCAAGAAGATAATGGGACACCATTTCCATAATGTTTCTAGGAAAACCATATATCACTGTGTCTATGTAGTCACAAGAAGTAAAAGAGATTTGAAAACTACTTTTCTGATTTTAGAGGGATGCCATTTATGGCCTACCTTCTGTTTTCATACCAAAGGGCTTCACCTTGTTTTAACATCACAATGAAGTCTGTTTCTCTGTTGCTATCTAGCAATAGCAATAGCACTTAGACTTATAGACCTCATACTTCATAGTGCTTTACAGCCCTCTCTAAGTGGTTTACAGAGTCAGCATATTGCCCCCCCCCAAAAAAAAAATATCTGGGTCCTCATTTTACCAACCTCAGAATGACGGAAGGCTGAGTCAACCTTGAGCTGCTCAGGATCGAACTCCTGGAGTGAGCAGTGAGTTACCCTGCAGTACTGCATTCTAACCACTGTGTCACCATGGTTCTTTATACTATAGTATCTATCTATCTATCTATCTATCTATCTATCTATCTATCTATCTATCTATATCTATATCTATATCTATATCTATATCTATATCTATATCTATATCTATATCTATATCTATATCTATATCTATATCTATAAAGGTAAAGGTAAAGGTAAAGGTAAAGGTAAAGGTAAAGGTTCCCCCGCACATGCGTGATAGTCGTCTCCAACTCTAGGGGCCGGTGCTCATCTCCGTTTCAAAGCCGAAGAGACAGCGCTTGTCCGAGGACGTCTCTGTGGTCATGTGGCCGGCATGACTAGATGCCAAAGGCGCACGGAACGCTGTTACCTTCCCACCATAGTGGTCCCTATTTTTCTACTTGCATTTTTACGTGCTTTAGAACTGCTAGGTTGGCAGAAGCTGGGATGAGTAATAGGCGCTCACTCTGTTATGCGGCACTCGGGATTCGACCCGCCAAACTGCCAACCTTCTGGTTGATAAGCTCAGCATCCTAACCCACTGAGCACTGCGTCCCCCATCTACAGTATATCTATATCTATCTATCTCTATCTATCTCCATCTCCATCTCCATCTCCATCTCCATCTCCATCTCCATCTCCATCTCCATCTCCATCTCCATCTCCATCTCCATCTCCATATCCATATCCATATCCATATCCATATCTATATCTATATCTATATCTATATCTATATCTATATCTATATCTATCTACTATTAAAACACTGCTGTCGGTTTTTAAACTTCAAGTAGCCCAAAGGGTGCATTATGTGCAAAAATGTTTGAATCAAGTTTCTCTAACTTAAAGAATGCATGCAAAATCCAGGACTCATTACTGTTATATATGTGAAATATCAAGGTTCTTCACACCAGTAGTATTTACAAAGCTTTGCCAACTGCAACATTGCCATATCCCATGATCGTGATTGCCTTTCTGAAAAGCAAAGCTAATGGGGAAACCAACAGAAAGTTGTAAAGTCACTCACACTGCATTTTTGCCCACTTTTGGTCATTCAGTTTCTCTGTTCAACTAAAGAAATATCTCTGAAAGGATGATTGTCTAGCTGTTGTTATTGTTGTTATTATTTTAATAAGTTTATTTCAATGAAGCATGTTATTTCCACAGCAAACAAGAAGATGTAACCGTGGACTGTGCTGACTAAAGTGTAGGCCTTCTCTGCTAAAATGTAAAGAATGACAACCGAGCAGGGATTATGATGACCTAAAATGAAAATTTCCCTTAAAAACAGCTGTCAAGGAATGTATGATGGTGCAGTTTTGGTATTTTCAATGCATTGCTATGGCAACAAAAAACTGGAAGGACAAAAAAAATGCTACCAGATATGATTTTATATTTGTGTACGTGTGTGTGTGTTTGTGTGTGTCTGTATGTTCTCTTGCTAGAAGTGCAGAAATGGTTTTGAAGAATGTTCTGCAGAATATTCATAGATATTTTCGTCTGACAGAAACAATTTTCTTAACAATAAAATGCCAGAATCTGTGCATTGTAAAATTAGATCACCTTTTAGCTTGCCTGTCACAAGGGGGGGGGGATAAAGACATAATTTTCCCCTGCCATATCCCTATCTAAGCACTGCTCCCCCCCAATTCCTTTCCTCGACTTTCTCACCATCTTCTCTAGTTCTTTCCTTTTACAGTGCCAAATTCCTGCTAATTCCTTGTGACAGACAGTAAGGAGAATAATTTTTTTACAAATAATTATAGTCATAGCAGAAATAAAAGTACAGAAGAACATGATCGATTCTATTTTGATGTTTGCAACAACACTGGTGCCTGATGCACACTCCTTCCTTCCTTCCTTCCTTCCTTCCTTCCTTCCTTCCTTCCTTCCTTCCTTCCTTCCTTCCTTCCTCCCATCAATATGCAACAAGATAAGTTAAGAGCTTTCTTCATATTCCCACATATATTTTAGTAGATGAATATACACACATCAGGCGGACTGTATCTCATCCAGAGAAGGATTGTCTTAATAGGAATTTGGTTTAGAAACATGCTTAAAAATGGACCTGATGCCTTCAGTATGATTTGGAGCTCTTGTCAACCTACACTTCTATCAAGGCAAATTGAAACTTCACTACAGTTCAAAGCAAACATTTGATCTGCCTGGCTTCTCCAAGGCTAGAGAGCAAATGTGAATGAGTAATGCAAATGAATTGCAATTTTAATTGGATGTTGAGTGTTTCTCAAAGCCCAACTATTCTTATAACCCTTTATTTACCACATTCCTATACTGTCCATCTCACCTAAATGGCTGTGATATGTTGGGTTCTTGTTGTTCTTTGAGTTGCTTCTCTTTCAGATACAGATGTTTCATTACCAGGATAGGCACCTTCAACAAAAGAGGCAAACAGGCTTAAACACATCTTTCCTCATCACCTATTAACCAAAGCCCAAATAAGCAGGACCCAGTACCAGATAAATGAGTACAATGAGTGAAGAAGCACTATCCCGCTACAAAAGCAATCAAGGAAGAAACAACACCCCAGTCAAGGCTAATAACACAAGCTGCCACTTTTAAGTTAGCAAACTCCAATCCTCCATTACTGATGATGTTACCTAAACTGGGAAAATGAAACATCTACCTGAAGAGAAGCAACTCAGAAGACACCGAGAACTTCATAATTCAATACCAATTTGCACATATTCTTCGCTATAACACTGTCATTTTTTATTCATTACTGTATACAAAATAAAATTAAAAAAGTCCATGCAAATACAGCATTTCCTCCCAAATCAACATACAGGTTCTTCACAGTCTCCTTGATGCCCCAAGGATGTTCTTCATGCATTTTACTGATCAGCAATTCTTCAGGCAGTTTCATTGGCAGCCTGGAGAAACTGGCAACTCAACAGTGTGTGTGTGTGTGTGTGTGTGTGTATTTGTGTGTGTGTGTAAATACATCATGCTGATTTTAGGACCTTATTTCTCAACCATATTATTGACAGAGATGAAAGTATTACACACAGTAGCACAGTTACCCAAAATTCCAATTTTTCTTAATCCACTGATGATATGAGATGCTCTATTGTTTATGTTTGTTTTGGAAATTCAGCAGTGTAATCATGCTATCCATCAGTCAACAAGTATATTCTGATAAGAAAACTACCTCTTTGCAAAAGTAGATATTTATGAAAAATAGTATAGATTGCAGCAAAGAAAATTGATTGTCTTTTATGGTTAAATTCAATTCAGTTTCCTACAAGAAAGTAGATGAAAAATAGAAATTATACAAGACAGATCCCTTTAAAAACCAATGAAAGTTTAAAAGTTTTGTAGACAGAAATTGGGTAAAATAATGGGTAGCACTTAAGGAAATTATATCACCAGAATATGAATAATATCATGTTTTCGACAGACAGAGATGAATAAAGCAGAACTCCAAGGCTTGAAAGTTCCTCAATGAACATGTTTATTAGTTACAAAGTATCGGCATGGTCAAAAGTGAAACCAAGTCTGAATACATAAGTAACAATTGCCAAATTACAAAAGTAAAGGTCCCACCCACAAAACTATTCAAGCAACTACGTTCCCCAATATACTTATTTGGCGGGCTTTTTATGCAACACCCAGTCCCTAGCCTCAGGAGCAGCAGATGACCTTGGTTCCCACGGGGCAGAAGATTATTTTGACTATTGAAGCACCTGGGCACACTCCCCTCCCTCTCTTCTATGTGGCAACCTAGAATGAGAAGAAAAAATGGCTGCAGCCATGCTCATTGTAGACTTGACAGTTGGCCCCTCTCAAAAGGAAAGAGTCTCCTGTATGGGAAATAAAAAAGCACATTAAGTATTTCCTCGAGGCTTGTGAGGATATTTATTGTTAAAAAAAATTATTAACCTGTCTGCTTTCACATCGGTACATTTCACTTACATAGCTTCTGACAGTGGATAGCCTTTCCACTGAACAAGGTATTGTAACTTCCCCTTGTACAACCTAGCATCAAGAATTCATTTTATTTCATAATGTGCCTCCCCCTCTATCACTACTTGACTTGGTTTAATGTCTTGGTTCTGACAGACAGAGACGAATAAAGCAGAACTCCAAGGCTTGAAAGCTCCTCAAAGAACATGTTTATTAGTTACAAAGTATTGGCACGTCAAAAGTGAAACCAAGTCTCGATACCCAAGTCACAATTGCCCAGTTACAAAGGTAAAGGTCCCACCCACAAAACTATACAAACATTCCCCAATATACTTATTTGGCGGGCTTTTTATGCAATGCCCAGCCCCTAGACTCAGGAGCAAGAGATGACCTTGGTTCTCACAGGACAGAAGATTATTTTGACTATCGAAGCACTTGGGCAAACACTCCCTCCCTCTGTTCTATGTGGCAACCTAGAATGAGAAGAAAAAATGGCTGCAGCCATGCTCATTGTAGAGATGACAAATAATTTTGTATTCATTGCTGTTATAATGATAGAATAATTTTTAAGATAAAGATAAAGTTTTCTCCGCAATTGTTTTTATTGGGTATTGTTGTAGATTGTGATGTTAAAGAAACTAACTTGATGTTGAACATGATAACAGCAGCACGGTTACTGGTGGGACAATATTGGAAGAAGGATAGTTTGCCCACTATAGAAGAATGGGTGTTTAAAGTTTCGAATCTTGCAGAAATGTCTAAGATTTCTGCTTATTTGAAAGATCATTCACAGGAAAGATATATTTCAGTTTGGAGGAGATGGATAAATTATATTCAGAACAAATATGGGACTAAAAAGTTCCATTTAGCTTATGAGTAGATTTTAGTGGGATATTGTTATTGGTACTTTGTTTGTAGTTATGTTAAAGGGGAGTTAAAGCACATTATGAATTTGGTTAATTGTATATTATGCATATTTTTTTATTTAGAATATGATTATTGTAACTATAATCCTGTATTTAGCTCTGGGAAGTGGGGGGGGGAAAGTGGGCAGGTTTGGGGTGGGAGGGTTTTGGGGATATATTGTAAAATTTTGCTTTTGTAAAACTCTTTAATAAAAAAAATGATAGAATAATTGTGATTTCTAATGCTACATAAAGTTCAGGCCATTTCTTAACTCATTGTAGTGGCACAAAATTAATATTATATTGCTAAAATTTATATTTGTTGTTTATTAGCTCTTTGGTGAAGTAAAGTCCATTGAGAGATAAAATTGTAATGTAAAGCATTGTTTATTTTGCTTTTCAAAATTTTCTAAACAGCCCTAAACAAGTTTGATGATTTAGAATTTCCTTCTCAACCTGATGCCCGTCATAGGTCCTGTAGTGACAATTCTCAGCTGGCACATTGGGATTTGTGATCCTAGCACATCTGGAACATATCAGGTTAAGTAAGACTAAATTAAATACTTTCAATTTGCCATATTTCCTAACTTGATCTAACATCTTTTACACAAATGCATAACCTAAATATTAGTTACCCATTAGGCTTTATGTCTTCCAAATATTCTGATGCAATTCTCAACTATATTTTTGTTCTTATGTTTTAACTGTTTTTTAATATATTTGTTTAACTTTTATTTCAGGAGATAAAAACTGTGGAATTAAAATAAAAAAATGCAAACAAATCCAAAATCAGCAACAAGAACAACCGAAAATAATGAGAGTATGTGTGTTAGTTCTTAGGAAAAAATACAAATATTTTACACAGCCATGGCCCATGACCAAATTTTTTTTACCCCAGAATGTAATTTATACTGACTGGGAAAATGTTTTTCTTCTGCTACACTTCTATATCACTTAGGATTTTTTTAGATTGAAGTGATCTGTAAAATGTATAAATAAATAAAGTTTGGGTTTCATAATGTAGCATTTTTTATATTAAAAATGTATGCTAAAATGTGAATAATATTTTACTGCTGATAATACAGAGAGGTAATTGCAGTACTAACATTCAAGGTGTTGAGACTCTTGAAAGAGTGCAGAAAAGAGCAACAAAGATGATTAGAAGGATGACGGATAAATCGCATGAAGAATGGTTGCAGGACGGTGGCTCAGTGGGTTAGGACGCTGAGCTTGTCGATCAGAAGGTCGGCAGTTTGGCGGGTCAAATCCCGAGCGCTGCATAGCAGAGTGAGCGCCTGTTACTCGTCCCAGCTTCTGCCAACCTAGCAGTTCGAAAGCACGTAAAAATGCAAGTAGAAAAATAGGGACCACTCTGGTGGGAAGGTAACAGCGTTCCGTGCGCCTTTGGCGTCTAGTCATGCTGGCCACATGACCATGGAGACGTTCTCAGACAAGCGCTGGCTCTTCGGCTTTGAAACGGAGATGAGCACTGGCCGCTAGAGTCGGAAACGACTAGCACGCATGTGCGGGGGAACCTTTAGTCTAATGAAAAGAAGAACTAGGGGAGACATGATAGCAATGTTCCAATATTTGAGGGACTGCCACAAAAAGAGCGGGTCAACGTATTCTCCAAAGCACCAAAAGGCAAGACAAGAAACAATGGATGGAAGCTAATTAAGGAAAAAAGAAATCTAGAACTAAGGAGAAATTTCTTAATGGTGAGAACAATCAACCAGGCTTGCCTTCAGAATCTGTGGGTGCCCTTCAAGAACAGACTGGGCAGCCATTTGAAATGGTATATTGTCTCCTGCTAGATAGGGGGTTGGACTAGATGACCTCCAAGGTCCCTTCCAACTCTGTTATTCTTTGGTCCCAATAGTAGCAAATGCAATTATGCTTTGTATATCAATTTTGAGAAGGGACATTTAATGTAGCTATTGTTATAAAACAGTCAAGCCCATCCTAACATTACATTATGTATAACATTATATACTAGTATAATTTCCAACATTTGAATGTGAAATAGATAGCATTTAAAAATGGATTCTTGAAATAGTACAGTTAGTTCTCTTCTAATAAGACAAAAATGTCAAATACTATGGCTTCATTCCCACCATTATTTTCCAATTTCTAGAGAGTGCCAATTGTTGATTTAGAATGGCAAGAATTACACGTCTTTTTTAGCAAATATTTAACGGGATGCCCAGGGCACCATAGGTAAAGCTTCACTAGTTGTTTCTAAAATCTAAATCTCATAAAACATATTGGTGCTAAACAATTTATGAAGCACAAATTGCAGTGGTTATTGCCTTTTTCTCATTACATTTTTAGCTGAAGCTGTTATGTTCCTGGAAATAAAATATGGATGGATTTTCTTTAATCCTTAACAACTTTTTCCTTAAGAATGGGGTTGTAGAATGAAGATATATATGCCATGATGGTTGGGACTGGCTTGGAGGTCATGTTAAACTTTCAAAATTGACATTTTGAAACAAATTCCTTCTTTTCCTCTACTAGGAAGAATTACAAAGTTTTATTGGATTTTCTGTCAAATATTCAGTGACCAGCTTTTTGCCAGAATTGCAGAATGGAGTAGGGGATCAGTGTAGCACACACTCAGTGGGAAAAAAAAAGTCAATTGGCTTTGTGAGGATGGTTGAGTTAAGCTGACTTTCAGAGATCTATACCTTGATATTCAAGTGAAGAATGAGCAAAATTGTTGTTTTGGACTAGTTGAGTATCTGCAGTTTATCAGTTTTCAGACGTTTTTGGAAAAATACAGAAACTACCATCACAGAGAGAGCATCCTTATATATAGACATGAGAATAAGACTTAAGCTCATCAGAAGTGACCCCAAAATATTCAACCCCGGTTTTGTCAGTAAAGCTATATTATTATTATTATTATTATTATTATTATTATTATTATTATTATTATTATTATTTATTTATTTATTTATTTATTTATTTATTTATTTATTTATTTATTGAACTTATATACCGCCCTTCTCCCATAGGACTCAGGGCAGTTCACAAGGCAATTAAAAATAACACTACAATACAAAAAAGTTAATAACAATTAAAATAATTAAATTATCCTTGAGTAAAATATAAAACCCCTGTAACTCTAATTAAAACCCAATTACAATAAGTTAAAAATTAAAATTCTCAGTCCTGGCCGGAAAGTTCAAAGAGCCAGGTCTTCAGGTCCCGGCGGAACGAACGAAAATCAGGGGCAGTCCTGAGCTCTACGGGTAACTGGTTCCAAAGGTCAGGCGCACCCACAGAGAAGGCCCTCCCCCTGGGTGTTGCCCGCCGGCAATCTTTTGCCAGCGGCACCCTGAGAAGGCCCTCCCTGTGGGAGCGCACAGGACGAAGGGAACTTGAGGCCGGCAGCAGGTGTTCCCTCAGATATCCCGGACCCAAGCCATTCCAGATTGTAACACAGAGATGTCCTCTGAAGATTAAAAATAATTCTATTCAAATTCTTTGAATATTTTCCCCATGTAAACATGTATAGAATTGTGAACTCATTGTTTCTGAAAGGTACGAACTGTTTGCAAGTGTAGCCTATACAATTCTAGCACTCTAGTCAAAAATAAATTCCCTTGAATTTGTACTTGTAATGCATTCTTCCACATGCCTTATTAGGAGAGAGCCCCACTGGCTTAAATCAGATTTATTTTCAAGTCAGTGTTGAACTTTAGATTTCATTTGGAAGTGGTAGTATTTGGCAAAGAAAACATTTGGTTGTGTCAATAGAGTCATTCTGCACTGAGATTAGCATGGATATAAATCATCAGGATAAATGGAACTCTTCTCTGAATGTTAATTAATTTTGCGTATGGATAGCCATTAAGGAAGTGCAACTTTGATATCAAAGGACTGACTTTGACTAACTTTGCAGCTGACAACTTGCAAAACCTAAACCATTTCACACTAGAAAATCTTACTGTATTGGCTATTGGCAGTGCTGGACCGGTGCTCATCTCTGTTTCAAAGCTGAAGAGCCAGCGCTTGTCCAAGGACATCTCCGTGGTCATGTGGCCAGCATGATTAGATGCCAAAGGCACATCGAAAGCTGTTACCTTCCCACCGTAGTGGTCCCTATTTTTCTACTTGCATTTTTACGTGCTTTCAAACTGCTAGGTTGGCAGAAGCTGGGATGAGTAACAGGCGCTCACTCTGTTACGCAGCACTTGGGATTTGACCCGCCAAACTGCCAACCTTCTGATCCACAAGCTCAGCATCCTAACCCACTGAGCCACCGCATTCCTACTATCTATCTATCTATCTATCTATCTATCTATCTATCTATCTATCTATCTATCTATCTATCTATCTATTATTTTAATCCCATTTATATCCCTCCCTTCTCCGAAGACTCAGGGCGGCTTATGTTTTCTGAGGTTTTCGCGGGTGTTTGTATGTGGATCTTCGGTCATTCGGTTTTTTCCCCACGTAGAATTGAAGGTGTAAGAGCATGAAACGTTGCTCTTACACCTTCAATTCTATGTGGGGAAAAACCCAAACGACCAAAGATCCACACATACACACACACACACACACACACACACACACACACATATATATAGTATATAGTATTTGTGTATGTATGTATGTATATGTATATATAAATCTCTCAAGTACTATGTCATTCCAAAATGAGTTAAATTTCAAGAAGTATTTTTAAACACAAATTGAACAACCCTAGCCTACGGCATCGAAGCTTCAACTTCTCTTCATATCTCATTTAGGTAAAACACTTCTTAAATGTTCAAAGTACATTTTTCCACTTCAGTATAAAAATGTCATCATAAATCTTGCCATGTAGGTAAGAGAGTTTCACAGGAACTGTGCAGTGCAGCACAAGAGTAAGGCATGACCATTATAGATGGTTATGAACTACAGTTCCCACAAACCCTAACACTTGGCCACATTAGCTACAAGTAATAGAAGCTGAAGTCCAAATTCAGAGGGGACTTGTGAAGAAAAAATAATCTACAGCAAAGAAAAGAGACACCCACATATATGTGGCTTGTTGATCTTTTAAGATTTTTTTCATTTTTTAAAAAAAAAACATTACTAATTTTAATTCTATTTTTGCCAAGCCTTGCTGGATGACATCCCAGTTAATTGTAGCAGCCAAACTATACATGTTAAAAGCTAGATAGTATTCCCCTACTCACTTTTATAAATTGCCTGTGAATGTACAGTATGGGGAAATGTTACTAACATATGTACATGGACAAAATATTTTGTATACTTAAATTTAGTTGCTGCTGTTGTTTTCCTTCGTAGCTTTAGCTAATCCTAGCAACCCGGCAGCAACCCGGTTACCTTTTCAAAGTATCCTTGCATGATAGAACTGCACTATTTTCAGGCCTTTCCAAGAGAAGAGGGCAGGGCAGGGCAGGGGAGAGGAAAGCAGAGGAGAGGAGTACTGGAAGTTGGCTTTAATGTACATACTATACATACATAAGGGAAGCAGTAAAAATAAACTCTAGGACTTCTTAAAAATATGAGCAACCTGTGTATCTTTTTGGAAGATTCATCTGGACTTGAAGGTAATTCCATTCAGCATGCAGCTCCAAAAGTTGTGAAAATTCATTCCAGTTTGATTTGCTTCCACGCTTTTATCTTTTTTCTTGGACTGAATGTGAATTAGTGAGAACTCCTATCTATTAGGGACATGGTGGCTCAGTGGGTTAGGACGCTGAGCTTGTCGATCAGAAGGTCGGCAGTTTGGCAGGTTGAATCCCGAGTGCCGCGTAACAGAGTGAGTGCCTGTTACTCGTCCCAGCTTCTGCCAACCTAGCAGTTCGAAAGCATGTAAAAAATGCAAGTAGAAAAATAGGGACCACTACGGTGGGAAGTTAACAGCATTCCGTGCGCCTTTGGCGTCTACTCATGCCGGCCACATGACCACGGAGACGTCCTCGGACAAGCGCTGGCTCTTCGGCTTTGAAACGGAGATGAGCACCGCCCCCTAGAGTCGGAAACGACTAGCACGCATGTACGGGGGAACCTTTCCCTTTCCCTTACCTTACCTATCTATTGCCTAGTTAGGAAGAACTCTTATCACACCTGCATACAATTCCTTTGGGTACCCAAAAAGGGAAGGAGAATTTTTGACAAGCAAAAAGTACACTTACATCTTTGAAATGCACAAATGAGCATCTGAAACAAGGTCCGTGCCGACATTCAGTCAACTTAAATGCAAGCTTTTCCCTGGAACTGACTGAGCAGCACGCTTCATGGAATACCAGGGAAACCTTCTCAACCGTGTAGCAGAACAATCCTTCCTGTATGTAGAGGAATATCCAGTCCAGGAGTTGGCTAGGCAGAATTATCCTTCATGATGTTCTTGTTTTATAATGTGTGGTGCTTTATTAAGAATAAGTCAGGGAAAATATGAAGCTTGATTCCCCCTTGCACCGTGAGCCTAGAGAAGGTTGCTACTTCATCCTGCCAAACATATACATTGGCCCCAATATAGGTAGCCCTCAATTTATGACCACAACTGAGCCCAACATTCCTGTTGTTTGTTAAGTGAGTTTGTCCCATTTTACAACTTTTCTTGCCACATCTGTGAAGTGAATCGTTGCAGGTGTTAAGTTAGCAACACGGCACTTAAGTGAACCTGACTTTGCTTGTTGGAAGGTTGCAAAAGGGCAACCATCATAAATACGAGTCAGTTGCCAGATGTCTGAATTTTGATCACATGATCTTGGGGATGCTGCAGGGGTCGTATGTGTGAAAAATGGTCATAAGTCACCTTTTCCAGTGCTGTTGCAACTTCAACCAGTTGCTAAACAAACTGTTGTAAGTCAAGGATGACCTGTATAGTTTTAGGTCATGGGGCGAACAATATATTTCTCAAGGCCCAATCAGATGACCTGTAAATTGGGCTTGACTTAGTGACAGCAGAACAGTTTAAGAATAACACATAAAATCAAGGATGGAAAATAATAATAAAAAAGATAAAGGAATATATATGTAGACCTCTCTTCTTTTGCCGTAGTCCCTCTTCATTGTTTATCTGTAATTTTTTGGTGCACTGAATTTACTGGGTTGTTAAATGGAGATCCTGTCATTTGCTCAAATCTCTCTCTTGATGACAGAATGACTCAAACATAAGGACTGTTCAGTTGCATGGAGATGACAGCAGCATATGGTTCCACAGGTGGTAGCTTGCTCAGATGAGTAATTTCTTCTCGTGTACCCTGGCTCTCTTGAAGGCAAGTCTTAGGGAGTGCCCGTGTGAGTCGTCAATTTGAAATGGTAGACTTTCCAAAATATAATGTGATAAATTTTATCCATGTAGATTTAACTTTAAATTTTAAATTTTAATTTGTTTTAATTGTGAGCTAGTCTTAATTTAATTCTATTTTAATTGTATTTATTGGTATTGTTTAATTCGCCCTGCAAACCACCCTGAGTCCTTTGGGAATAGGGTGGTATATAAAATAAATAAATAAATAAATAAATAAATAAATAAATAAATAAATAAATAAATAAAATAGAAGACAGAAGTTGCCCTCAACTGATCTTTATTTTTATTTTGTTTAGTATTAAACAGCATTCCACTTCAAGATAATCCTTAAAAAGATAATGAAAACAAGTTATATTTATCTGACACAACAGAAGCAGGAGAGGCTGTACACAACCCATACTGATGCTTGAATGCAATACTTGGGACCAGTTGTGGGCTATATGGAGGTAGGTTTTCCCTGTAATGGCAGCAATCCTAGTAAATGGTCTTTCCTACACCACATCCCATTGCTGATATATTTTAGTGGGTTTTTTGTTCAATTAAACACCTATATGTTTATTTCTCTAATCAAACTGCAGATGCGTCATGGCGAAACCGCGCCCACCCCATTGCCAGCAATGGAAAAAAGTTACAATACATTGTGACACATCACATGACGTTGCAAGTTTGAAACCACTGCTCTAATCATAGCGGCCTTACACACACACATAGAAAGAGAAAGAGAAAGAGAAAGGGAAAGGGAAAGGGAAAGAGAAAGAGAGGTGTTATTTTGCTTTTCTTCTTCATCCTGACACTATATACATTGCTGCAAAATATTGTATTGTATTATGGGAATAACATAGATGAGGAAGAGGCTTCCACTGAATCTTGACAAAGCTGAGTGGTTTTGGGCTTTAGCTGAACCCACATCCCTTTCCCAACAACAGGTGGTTTCTGCAGGGGAGATCAAGCTGCAGGGAAGATCAAACTTCATATTTTACCTGATTTATTTTTAATAAAGTGCCACAAATTATAAAGCAAGAACATCAAGAAGGTAATTCAGCTACTGATGATGTGTTGTTGCGCTAGTAATCCTGCTCAGTACGAGAGGAACTGCAGGTTCAGACCTTTGGTGTACGCGCTTGGCTGAGGAGCCAATGGGGCGAAGCTACCATCTGTGGGATTATGACTGAACGCCTCTAAGTCAGAATCGCCCCTAAACGTAATGATACCGCAGCGCCGAGGAGCCTCGGTGGGCCTCGGATAGCCGGGCCACCACGGCAGAGAGCCGTCTGTCACGGGAGCGGACCACGGCCGGAAGGGGGCCACCTCTCACCCGCGGTGAAACGTACGTTCACGGGGAACCCGGTGCTAAATCATTCGTAGACGACCTGATTCTGGGTCGGGGTTTCGTGCGTAGCAGAGCAGCTCCCTCGCTGCGATCTATTGAAAGTCAGCCCTCGACACAAGCTTTTGTAAAAAAGATTAAAAAAAGAAAGAAAAAAAGAAGGTAATTCAGCCTTCCAACAGCTGTTTTGGGGGCTGATACAAACAACAACAACAACATATGAGCTCAGACTGTGTCCCTTGGACAAGAGGCCATTGAAACTGTAGCTCATGTCCTGCTATACTGCATGTTCTTTAAGGACTCACATGCTCAATTTATAACACCTTACCTAATAAAATATCTGGGAAATGCTGGTCTTTTTTCTGTGTAAGTACTGTTATCTTTGAATGAGGTCAAATTTTGCTAAATGCTGTGTGTAAAATTAGACAAATTGTAATTGCCCACTGAGAATTCATCACCAATTGCAATATATTATTTGGTCTTTTATTTATTTATTTTTACTATTATTATTGCTTCAATGCTTTTATTTGCTGGTCTGTGACTGTAACATAGACTGATAATTCAGCTGAGCCATCTCCTGGATATTGCTTTGGAATATCCAGGAGATGGATATAATAGGAAGCATTGTGACATTAACTCTGAATGGGCAGCCTTTCCACATGTAGATCAGAGACATCATTCAGTATGTTTAATGTCAAAATATTTTTACTACATGCTGTATTAGACCTTTCTCTCCTTTAATGGCAATCTTTAGTTCCTTCAAGTTGCCTTTAGTGTCCAATTTTTAAAGTTTTTTTTAATGAATCCAAAACAGAAGCAGTTTTCCATGGGATGGATTATTTAAAATTAATTCCAAAACCTTATTTCAAATTTATTTGGACCCTTAGTCTCTTTTGTATCTATCTAAAATCAAAGTTTTAACCACCCCTTTTCTGTTTATTGTAGTATTTTTTTGAGTCCTTAAACTGGAATTTAAAACTTCTTTCACTGAGGATTGAAGGACTGGGGCTGTAAAACTTGTTGATCCAAAGGTTATAGTTAATATCTGAAAATTTTAAAAAAGGAAATTATGTGAAACCAGTATCCTTTCCAAGGTGCCAAATGCAGGCTGAGGAAGATGGCTGTTCTTTTATATCTCAGAGCTCAAAACCACAGTCTCACAGCTTCCTTGTATAGAGTACTTATGACTGATCTCAAATCCTCTCCTTCTCTGGAGAGGAATTATGAAGATCAGTCTACTTGCCAGCTCTTCTAGCCACAGTTGTCAGCTCTACGTTTTTGCAGTCTCCAGCAGGTTTTGAGCTTTGAGATATAAAATAACAGTCATCTTCCTCAGCCTGCATTTGGCACCTTGGAAAGGATACTGGTTTCATATAATTTCCTTTTTAAAACATTTTATGTCAGAGCATGCACAGTCTTATTGCACTGATATAACCCAGGAGTAAACACAGTAAACAGTGGTCTATATTAAATGGTTGTTTATCTTACATTAGCAGTGGCTCAGTGGGTTAGGACGCTGAGCTTGTCGATCAGAAGGTTGGCAGTTTGGCGGGTCAAATCCCGAGTGCCACGTAACAGAGTGAGCGCCTGTTACTTGTCCCAGCTTCTGCCAACCTAGCAGTTTGAAAGCATGTAAAAATGCAAGTAGAAAAATAGGGACCACTACGGTGGGAAGGTAACAGCGTTCCATGCGCCTTTGGTGTCTAGTCATGCTGGCCACATGACCACGGAGATGTCCTCGGACAAGCACTGGCTCTTCAGCTTTGAAACGGAGATGAGCACCGGCCCCTAGAGTTGGAAACGACTAGCACACATGTGCGGGGGAACCTTTACCTTTACCTATCTACAACTGGGGTGTCAAACTGCCAGCCCGCAGGCTGGTTTTATCATATTGAATCCGTGTCCACCCCATTGCCAGCAATGCAAAAAGAATTGCAATACATCGCTACACATCACATGACGTGGCGAGTTTGACATCCATGATGTACAATATCATACACCAGGAACAATATACATACACGTGTTAATACAGCAGGATCCAACACACAACAGTTACAGCAGGAAACAGAAGAGAGAGAACATATCTGCAGAGCCTTCCCTTTTATACAAGGCTCTTAAAGAGTTACAGAGCCTGCTTGCTGTTAAAGAGACACAGAACCTGCTGAGTCATTCCCATCATTACATCTTACATTACATCAGCTGGTTAGGTTTTAAATCATTACCTTGACATTTTATTTGCCATTTCTTCTTCCATGGATGGTGCAACCAGTAAGCTTCCAACTGCAGTTCAAGTGATGGTTGCCATCTTGAAGGCCTTACATTGCATGAGTTAGATTATTTTGGGGACCATCTTTCTACAATGCTTTCTACCTGTCCCACCAGACCTTACATTTGCTTATAGAAGTGTGCTGGTACTTCATGGTACTTATCTTGGGGACAGCATCCCTTAGAAATGTCGATGGCCTTGACTTTACTATCCCTTTCAAAGATTGTGAAAATCTGACTGTTCACTCAAACCCAGATTATTCATTTTTGGAGTTTGGAGTGGATATATGGTATGAGTTTTTATTGAAGGGCCTGACCTGGGTTTTTGTGTGTAATGATTGTTGATGTTACTACTTTTATTTGCCATCCAAAGTTTCTTTTGGTAGATGTGTGGCCTTATAAATGTCAAGGTAATGTATGTGTACATTTTTATTTTATAACTACTGGAAATTGTTCTGGGTTTTTTTTGTTTTTAAAAAAGGTAGTAAATTAAATCTTTAATAAATAAGAACAGGATAAACTAAGGCCACAGCTGATTTAACCCCAGAGAAAACTGCAACAGTGAAAACTAATTGGTATAATTAAATTTAGATACTAAGGTTGCCACAAACCTCTGATTACATTCTTAATCAGAATAGGGAATCTGTATTCCACAGCCTTCCTGCTTTTCTTTAGTTGATATGGAGATTCTATGTTGTATCTCATTCCCTGCAATTTCAGGTTCTCTGCATATCTCCTTGCTGCTTTTCTCACTTTCAATATGTTCTGAGCATTTTTTTTATTTCCCCAATTTTCACAATGTTTCATCTCCACACGTTTGGGAAGCTGACTGTTGTTCCCTGAGGTAGTGGCCTGAAGACACTTAGCTCCCTTTGTGGAACATGATCTGCTGCTTGAATACAATCTCATCTTCCCTATATGTTAAATTAAAATTAAAAGAGAAACTTTTCAATGGAGTAATAGGTCAAAGATGCTCAGCTGGAAATCAGGAAATCCAAGCAGTTCAAATGTATATAAAGATTTATTGTAAGCTTAAGCTCTCTACAAGAATCTGAACTACTGGCTTCTGGTTTGCGCGTGTGGCGCTTCCGGATGCGCAGGGACAGTGTGCTTCCTGCTGTCTGTTGTTTCGCCTTTGGAGGACCCTGAAAAGGGTCAAAAATCACACTGCAGGGGCGATTACCGAGAGGAGGACTTCCCTGCAATCGCAGAAGGGCGGTAGCCCTCTGCTGGAATCCAGGATCATCTCCTTTGGCCCGAAGAAGAAGAGACCGGCCATAAAGATGGCCGATCACTAAGCCGCTCCCTGCTGAAAGCCAAAAGTACTACCTACCACTAAGAAGAAATCTGAAGGACCTGGTTGAGCTTTTACTTTTGCTTTTTCCTTAATCATCTTCCTGTGGGACTTTCTTGAAAATCTCCTTCCCCTTGTTTTGAGAAAACGGTGAATATCTACTTTGGGAACAAATCTTAAAGCCTCAAAGTTACAAAAGAAATTCAATTAATTTAGCAAAGAGTTTAAGTAATTTCATCTGTATATACTGAAAAGCTTCTTTTTGTTACCGGGGATTCACTATCCCATTTTCTCTCTAAACTGTGAATTAAACAAAAAATTTAGACTAATTTTACAAAAGTTCTATATTAATTTGGAAAGAGAAAAAGAAAAAAAACCCTCTTACATTGCATGTTATATGTTATTGATGACATCTTGTAGTGAAACCTGGTGCAGCAAGTAAATTTCCTTTTTCTGTTGTGAGAGATGACTGAATAACAAAGCTGTCGAAGATAAGTGTGGGAACACCTGGCACTGATTACAACTCTTCATGAGGTGGAAAATCTTTGACTATTATTAAAACAGTCTCCATGGAAGATTTAACTGCAAACAACAACAAAATGGATGAATACATCCCGCCACTTGATTATAAACTGATACTGGATACGATCTTGGCAATGACAGAACAAATTAAAGCCAAACTGCAAGAAAAATCTGACAACTTAAAGCCACCAAATCAAACTCTGAATTAAAATAAGGAAAAGATAACCCAAAACCAAATAGAAGAAGTGGAAACTAACATCAAAATAAGAAATTTTAAAGAACAACAAAAGCAACCTACAGAAACCTTAAAGTCCAAACTTTAATGGTAACTACAAAACTTACAAGCCAAAAAACAACAGCACCTGAACAAAGCAACATCAAAAGTGAAGACACTAAAGGCCTCCAAATATGCTATATTGAGAATTCAATTAATCCAGTGACAACCATAATACCAGCTACTACTTTCTACTTAACCCAAATAGAATTGGAAGTTCAAAAAGACTTGACTGATTTAATGACAACTATATTATATCAACTACCAAAAACCAAACTATCTAAGCAAAAATACAATGGTTACAAAGAGGACATCTCACTTGCAAAACTGACATTTGGATACACTCCCTGGATTCAAGTAAGGGGTATAGGAAGAAAGGAAGATACATTTGAGAATTTAAGGATACTAAGAGCGAAGTATGATTGGCACAAAAGGAAGCCAAGAGTTAGATTTAAAAAACTGAACTTGTTTTTCTTTTGGGATTCCTAAAGATAGACTATAAAAATATCTTTCTATGGATCAAGGGGATCTCAAAAAAACAACAACATTGATTTTACATTTAGCTTTTAGATCTGTAAAGGAAATATAACTCCGAATCATATTATAGAATATTCAGTGGCTATTTTTAAACTATAGTATAGAAGCTAGAATTTTAAGATGAAAACTAGACTTTAATGGTAAAACATAGGAATGTTTTGTAATGACCAATATAAGTTTTCTAGACAAAAGAACTATTCTTTATTGAAATAGGGAATTGTGGGTTACCCAAAATTAAGCTTTCTTCTATATACTATAGGCTATTCTAGAATATCCTATTGCAATTAGATAAAAATTAAAAACAGGATATTGATATGTATTACTGAAAATATATCTTGAATTTTATTGATTGACTGGGCTATAACTAGAAATATACTAACTTGTTTATGTTGACTATGTAATCACTAAGGGAATTAGAGAGGGCATTTCTGTTGATGTAACCTGAACTATTTACAACTGGTTATTTTTTATTTTAACTACCCAGCCGCCATATTGTTTCACAAATACATCTATATGTAAATATTTTTAAAAATCAATAAAACTTGTACTTAAAGAAAAAAAGAATCTGAACTACTAACAGTCAAGAGAAATTAGCAGAAGTTAAGAATAGAAAAGAATTCAAGATGGGCTGGACTTGACTGGATCTCCTACATCAAACTTTTGAGGACTGAAGGCTATTGAGTGACAATGTATCCATGCTCTAAACTCTAAACCTCTTTCGCTGAGCTTGTCGATCAGAAGGTCGGCAGTTTGGCGGGTCAAATCCCGAGTGCTGCATAACAGAGTGAGCATCTGTTACTCGTCCCAGCTTCTACCAACCTAGCAGTTCGAAAGCACGTAAAAATACAAGTAGAAAAATAGGGACCACTACCATGGGAAGGTAACAGCGTTCTGTGCGCCTTTGGCGTCTAGTCATGCCGGCCACATGACCATGGAGATGTCCTCGGACAAGCGCTGGCTCTTCGGCTTTGAAACGGAGATGAGCACCAGCCCCTAGAGTTGGAAACGACTAGCACACATGTGCGGGGGAACCTTTACCTTTACCTTTAAAGTAATTACTCCATGAGTATTTGATAATTTTGGCCTTCTGATCATATTTAAAATTGTAATTTGGTGACAAATTTTGCATGGGTTCTATGGGGGTTTATGTAGTTTTTGAAGCAACTTTGACACTTCCTTGATGTAGAATGGACAAAGATTCTTCAAGAGAATCTTAACACCCATTTTCTAACTTCTTCCCCTTCTTCAAAATGGTGCTGGAGCTGCTAGAATAAAGAGACATAAAATGATATTGCAAATCCAATGTCCCACTTCGATTTTACCATCTTTTAAAACTGAAACCCCAAACCCACACATACATTTATAGCAAGCAGCCCTGAACCTTTTGGGCACCAGGGATTGGTTCCAGTGGTGGGATTCAGCCAGTTAGCACCAGTTCAGCAGAACCGGGAGTTAATTTTTTGTTGCCCAGGCCCAGAGTGGACTTCTGGAAGCGGCATCCATACAGAGAACCAGTTGTTCGCATATTTAAATCCCACCACTGATTGGTTGCTTGAAGAGAGGTTTTTTCCTCAATTGGAGGGGGCGTGATTTCGTGTGCTGCCTGCATCCCACATGTGTGTGAAGGGGCTTTGCTAGTCTGCATGCCCCAGTTTCTGGCATGGCACAAAAATGCCGATCTCCTGCAACTTTGTGGTTTGGTGAAGATTTTTTCCATGGGGTAAGGCAGTGGTGGGATTCAAATATGTAAACAACTGGTTCTCTGTGTGGATGCCACTTCCGGAAGTCCATTCTGGGCCTGGGCAACAAAAAATTAGCTACTGGTTCTGCCAAAGTGATGCAAACCAGCTGAATCCCACCACTGGTGTAAGGTAGTATTATAATTCTCTGCGGATGGTAGGCAAGAGGCAGTTCAGCACTATGTAATTCAACAAGATCTTTCAGTGCATTGACTGTCAACTTCAAGGTTAATAATTTTTCCTGTTGAAGCCACAGTGCTTTTCTACTTGCATAGAAACTGACAATCATCTTGTTTTGGAATTTGTTAACACAATACTAGATTGTGGTATATACAGGATTTCTTTCATTTGCCAGCCAATTTGTGTGTGTATTAATGGCAGACAGACAAATATTTCATTTTCTGAATTTCATTAATTTTCTTGTTCAGGTCATCCTTAATAATGTTTTGTGCTCTTTGGTGTGGTATATTCTATTCAAAATATGATTTGGGCAAAAAGTGGTACAGCAAAGGCATTCCAAGGCCTGGATGCAGGAAACAACATATAATAGTAATTTCTATTTTCAATTATTTATTGCCCCCCACAAGGATAGTTTTAGGATTTTTATCATCCCAAAAAGGATGAGAGAAATTATTACCTCTGAAATTTTCTGGTCGCATCATCAATATGCTCCATATTTCTAGAAAATATAAATTAACAAGCTTGTGAACAAAATCTAACAGGTTTACTATGAGCTATGGTTTCCATAAAGAAATGTTGTTGGGCTCCAGGCAAAACAGAAAGTTCTAGAACCCACTTTAAGGAGTTTCTTTGGGCTTATTGTGTACAAAAGTGCAGAAGAGGCATTTTCAAAATATCTGAAAGTTACTGAGGATGGGTGTCAGAAGCCACAATTTGTTTTTGCCAAGATCTAAAGAAGTCCTGTCCCTCAAGGAAATAAAATGTTTAATCTTTAAGTTCCAGCCTTACTAGAAGAAGAAAAACCTGATGGAAATTCCTGAGGAGGGGGTTGACAAGGGAAATTAAATACCATCAGTAATGTTTGTGTCTGCCACTAACAGAAATATCTGAAATGGGGGAAGAAGCCCCATTGAAGAGTTGAAGAGCGAGTCTTCAAACAGCGTCCCCAAATGTCTTATCCTCATGCTCAGATATGCAGTGATAGGAATCTGGTCTATAAGCTTTTCTCCATAATCTCAACCACCAATAACAACTTATTTTTGTAAAATAACAAGGGATCACTATAGTTTTCTTTAAAATCAGTTTAGCATTCAAGTATCCTGAGTTAGTTTTACCTTCTGATTATTAAAATTGGTATTTATTACAGCAACTGTGCAAACACATCATGACCTCTCCACATTCTTATAAATATTCTCTCATGACAAACTCCTATGAAATGTTTTACTTCATTTATGTGTCTTCTCTTCCCCCCAAAACCCCAAAATAATCGCCTTTCCGTGATTATTGTATTATTGAAATGGAATGTCCTGCTTTGGCTCAGCTGATCAATTCCATATTAGTCACCTGCTCCTGCAGGAGGAAACCAATTGAGCTATATGAAGTCTAAAAAGGATTTCATGCTCTTTTATTTCTTCCTATCTCTTTTTAAAGAGATTTTCTTCATTACACAAAGAAGAAATAATGTGCAAAAAGTGAGGTATTAGATGCAAATTAAACTGTTGAAGCCACTTCTTTCAATAGAAGTCAAGATATACTGTGACATATATACTTTAACCATTATTGAAATAAAGCAGTTCTTAAATTTGTGAATTCAGCCAGTTATATGCTGGTTTAAGTTGAATATCACCTGCAGAAATGTTCATAGAAGAGAATCTTTTTGTCCCCTTGCCATAGAAAGGTTAAAGGAGTGATGACAGCTATTATTTAGTGATGACAACCATCATGATTGTATGAAATAACTGTATTGACTGTGTGTGAATGTTGAAGCATTTTTAAGAAATAATAATGCTAATAAAACCCATCACGACACTTTCTGTAGCAAACTTTGAAAATGGGCTGAATCAACTTCTAGAGATCACAATAGCATTGGGAGATGTCATATTCTAAACCTCCCAGACCCCAAATTTTTATTTGGCTTCTTAGAAAAAAAAACACTAGACAAACGAAGGCTTTGCTTCCTAAACACCTTTGAGTGTGTATTATTGATTTTTGGTTGCTAATCACAAAAATAAGCTGTAATTTAACCTATCATACACCATTTTACAGAAACCACTGTTTTTACACAATCGTAATATCAACCCCTCAGTACCTGTTGGCTATGCTATACACTTAAAGAAACATACAATATGTAAAAAACATGTTGAGACTCTAGAAAGAGTTCAGAGAAGAGCAACAAAGATGATTAGGGGACTGGAGGCTAAAGCATACAAGGAACGGTTGCTGGAATTGGGCATGTCTAGTTTAATTAAGAGAAGGACGAGGGGGGACATGATAGCAGTGTTCCAATATCTCAGGGGCTGCCACAAAGAAGAGGGAGTCAAGCTATTCTCCAAAGCACCTGAAGGCAGGACAAGAAGCAACGGATGGAAACTGACCAAAGAGAGAAGCAATCTAGAACTAAGGAGAAACTTCCTGACAGCTAGAACAATTAACCAGTGGAACAACCTGCCTCCAGAAGCAGTGAATGCTCCAACATTGGAAGTTTTTAAGAGGAGACTGGACAGCCATTTCTCTGAAATGGTATAGGGTTCCCTGCCTGAGCAGGGGGTTGGACTAGATGACCTCCAAGGTCCCTTCTAGCTTTTTATTACTATTACTATTATTACTATTACTACTACTACTACTACTACTACTACTACTATTATTATTATTATTATTATTATTATTATTATTATTATTATTATTATTATTATTATTATTATTATTATTATTAATCGCACAGTCAGCCAGATATTCAGACTGGATTTGGCATTTTTGTCTACCTATCGAGTCCTCATCAAGGACCTGGGATAGGCAGATGTGGATGTTTGATGGTATTATAGATATTGTTGCAGGATGGAAGCAGTTCCTAGTAAGGCCACCTTTTGCAATTGACTAATGGTGAATTTGTCAATGCCAATGGTATTCAGGTGTGCTCCAGTTGTTTTGGGATTGCACCCAAGGCGCCTACTACTATTGATACTTCCTTGCCTTTGCTACAGTCTTTCTATTTTTATTTGTAGGTCTTTGTATTTTGTCATCTTCTCCAGTTCTTTCTCGTCTATTCTGCTGTCTCCAGGCACTGCCACATCCACTATCTGGACTTTTTTGTCTTTCTTATCGACAATTTTAAGTCTGGGATGTTATGTTGCAGGTGCTTGTCTGTTTGAATTCTGAAGTCCCAGAGCAGTTTAACTTTATCATTTTCTATGACTTTCTCTATTTTATGATACCACCAGTTCTTGCTTATAGGCAAATGATATTTCTTGCAGATCTTCCAATGCACCATTGTTGCTACTTTGTCATGCTGCTGCTTGTAGTCAGTCTGTGCGATCTTCTTGCAGCAGCTTACCAGGTGGTCCACTGTTACTTCAGCTTCTTTGCATAGGTGGCACTTACTGTCTGTTGCTGTCTTCTCAATTTTGACTTTGTATGCATTTGTCCTTAAGGCTTGGTCTTGTGCAGCCAGAATTAGTCCCTCGGTCTCTTTCTTCAACTTTCCTGCTCCTAGCCATTGCCAGGTCTTGTTATTATCTGCTTTCCCAGCTATTTTTTTTAATCTACTGGCCATGTAGTGCTTTGTCTTCCCATGCCTCCATTCTGTTCTTCATTTGGTCTTTCTTGTAGGCCAGTTTGGTCTCTCCAGTAGTCAGTAAGCCTTCCTGATATACTAATTTCAGTGCAACTTCATCATTATCCTTCAGATATTCTTCCAAATCCATTTTTTCTTCTTCAACCATCTGATGTACTTGCAGCATTCCACATCCACCTATTTGCCTTGGTAGATAGAGTCTGTCAATGTCACTGCGTGGATGAAGGGCATGATTCATTGTCATTATTTTTCTGGTCTTCCTATCCATTGCTTTTACTTCTGCTTGAGTCCAGTCCACTATTCCAGCTGTGTATCTAATGACTGGAATTGCCCAGGTGTTGATTGCCTTCACAGTATTTCCTCCATTGAGTTTGGACTTTAAGATCTTCTTCACTCTCTTGATGTATTCACCTCTAATCTTTTTCTTGACTTTGGTGTGCTTGATGTTGTCAGCTTCAAGGTTACCCAAATATTTGTAGTAATCTTCCTCATCCAGACTGTTAATGTTATTTTCATGGGGCATGTTTATTCCTTCAGTTTTCACTATTTTTCCTTGTTTGAGAGTAAGTGTGGCACATTTGTCCAAGCCAAACTCCATTGCAATATCTTGGCTATATATACAGAAAGTGTTCAGCAGTGATTCTATTTCAGATTATGTTTTTCCATACAGCTTCAGATCATCCATGTAAAAGAGGTGGGATAGTCTGGCAGATGTTTTTGATGTTTGATAGCCATGTCCTGAGTTATTCAGTATTGTTGACAGAGGAAACAGAGCAATAACAAATAGTAGTGGTGATAATGAATCTCCTTAAAAATTCCTCTCTTGATATTAACCTCTCCCAGTCTTTTTACCATTGATGTGCAACTGTGTCTTCCATTGTGCCATCAATCTTTGCACAAATTTTCTGATTTTTCTACTGACTCCTGTTATTTCTAGGCACTTGATTATCCAGTCATGTGGCAGAGAGTCAAATGCCTTTTTGTAGTCAGTCCATGCCACATTCAGATTGGTCTTCCTTTTCTTGAAGTCTTCCAAGATTATTTTATCTATTAGGAGTTGATCTTTTGTTCCTCTGCTATTGGGGCAGTTTCCTTTCTGTTTGGGTGGAAAGAGATTGTTTTCAACTAGATGCTGTTGTACTGCATCAGCTACCACACCAGTTAGCAATTTGAAAGTTGTTGATAAGCAGTTAATTGGCCTGTAGTTGCCTGGTGTTGCCCCTTTTGCTGGATTTTTCATTATTAGGTAGGTTTTCCCAGTTGTTAGCCACTTTTCAATTTCTCCTCCTTGTAGTATATTGTTGAACTGCTTGGCAATGAGTGGGTATATAACAGTTACAGTAAATGTTTCAACCAAAAACCATGCAGTTCATCTTCACCTGGTGCTGACCAATTTTTGATCTTCCTTGCTCTTTTTTCTACCGTTTTTGTTGTTATTACTAGTTTTTTTTCATTTCAACTTCTGTTTTATTTGCATCCACCTCTTTTAACCAAGCCGCATCCTTGTTGTCTTTCTTTGGGTTATCCCATATCTGCTTCCAGAACTGCACTATTCCTTCCTTGTCAGGTACTGACTGATTTATTGCAGTTTCTCCATTGATGGATTGGTAGAAATCTTTCTGAATGGATTGAAATTGGAGGTTCTGCCTATAATTTGCAATTCGAGCTTTGTATCTACTGATTTTCCTGGCTATAGCTTCCGGCGCGACTTAAAGACTTACCTATTCCAGCAGTCCGGCCTGGCCTGATAGCTCTGATAGCTCTAATTGGGGTCCCAGTTTGTTTTGTTTTGACTATTGTTTTTCAATACTGTTTCATTATGTTGCCTATCTTACTCTGTACACCGCCCCGAGTCCCTCGGGAGAAGGGCGGTTTATAAAAACAAATAAATAAATAAATAAATAAATATTTGCTGCTTTATTATTTCCAGTGCTTCCTTGATCTTCCTTGTTTCTAAGTGGTATTTATTGATTAGGTATTCTTTGGTCTTCTTGTTCTTCAGCTTCTTTTCTTTCATCTGTTCTAGCTTGCTTGCATGTGATCTTAACTTGCTGATCTTATTTTCTAGTCTAACCTTCCATTTTTGTGGTGCACTGTTTGTTTGTTTTTCTTCTTTGTTGATTTTGCATCCCAGGTATTCAGTTATAACTGCAGCTGTGCTGTACATTAGTTGGTTTGTTTCTTGCAGTGAATTAGTGCTTATACTTGATATTGCAGTATTTGCATCTTTTAATGCGTGTGCTAGCTGTTTCTTTGGAACAACCTTCAATGCAGGCAGCCTTATGCTGTTGTTTTTGTGCTGTTCTAGATGCTCAGTTATTCTTTGTTTTGATTCTTTTATTTCTTTAGTTAGAGGGCTTTGTTCTTCCTGAGGGAGAGGTGCCTGGTTACCAAATGAGAACAGTTGTATATCTCTGATGGATTCCTTCACTGCCAACTCCCCCTGGCTTGCCTCTACATTCTGAATTACTTCTGGCAAGGCTTTGATTTCTTTGCCCTGGGTAGACCTTTGCAGTTTGTCCAATTCTGTTTCTGTGAATACTTTATTTCATATTATAAATTGACATTGATCTGCTAGTCTCTGTTCTGTTATTTCTAATTCTGGATGTTGTTCTTTCCAGAACTGGTGCATTCATTTTAGATATCCTCTTCTTGTTGGACTTGATCTATAATAACAGATCATTATTTCTTTGTTTTCAATCACTGTGTATTTGCGACGGGTAAACACCTTTTCTTCCAGTAGTTCTTCAGCTGCTGGCCCTGGTTGCTCAGCCAACAGTCCTGAGTCCTGTAACCCATTTTTCACCAGATATCCAGGAACTCCAACATCTAATACAGACCTTGTTAACCTAGGTGACATCCAAGCCAGTATGGCATTCTGAAATTTATGTGTCACCATATTTTTTATGGGAGAGACACTCTTTGTGTGACTCCTCTGATGAGACCTACCCAGTATGGTTGAACCTCTGGTATAGCTCTCATCGTCCTCAGAATACACAAGCCCCACAACCATGTCAAGGTAGTGCCTCACTGGGGATGATGATGATGATTAAAATGTTGTTGAAGCACATTCAGTACGGTAACTACAACTAATACCTAAAAACAGTGGCTCTGCTTTTGGAATGCAGCTCAAACGTATCAAGTACTGTTGTTACATAGGTGAATGGGACAAGTCATGCAAGAAAGCTGCATTACCTTAAAAAGAAATGGCCACTTTGAAAGAATTTGATATCAGGTCAGAAAAACATGGCACATGAACCTCTTGTTGACCCAATAAAGATATTTTTGCCTCTGTTTCACATAAAACTTTTGTGAAAGCGTTGCATAAGGAAGATGAAGGTTTTCATTATTTGAGACAGATGTTTCCAAAAACAACTGGTGCCAAGTTCAAGGAAGGCATTTTTGTTGTCCACAGATCAAATATGTCATCAATGGCAAGCAGTTTGAAGAAATATTTTTGGAAAAGAAAATCCTTGAAGAGAAAATTGCCTGGAAAGTATTTGAAGTTGTTAAGAATTTTTCTGGCAATTACAGAGAACCGAACTACATTCACCTGTTTGACAAACTTCTTACAACATGCATGACCACGAAGTGCAATATGTCACTGAAGATTAATTTTCTGCATTCACACTTGAACCTCTTTCTTGAAAATGTAGGTGCAGTGAATGATGAACATGGTGAAAGTTTTCACCAGGACATTGGAAAAATGGTACAAGGGCAACTGGAATCCATCAAGTCTGGATGACTACAATTGGACATGGAAGTGAGATGCAAATGTAAATCAACAGCAAAATACTTTTAGCCCTGTTGAACTCATGCAGTTGTAGCAAACATTAAATAATTAAATATAGTATAGTAATTAAAAGTTAATTTCATATTTCTATGTGATACAGTCATTCTGAAATTATAGTTGTGTTCAGTTTGAAGGGGTCTATCTTAATCAACAAAGGTTTTTCAGGAAGCAATACTTTTTTGGAAAAAAATTGTCCACTGTAATGTGTTTGGATTTGATTCTAAAAGAAGTTTCAGATTGAGCAGGAACTTGAAATATCTGTTTCCAGAATTGGCAGATTCCTAAAGAAATGGCATAACTGCTTCACTGGGACCTCAATAGATGCTACATGTTCATTCATTCTAAGAGATTTTTTTTTAGAATCAAGTCTGAAGTATTGCATAACACTATGAGTTAATATAATCTACTTTGCAGAGCTTTGTCACAACTATCTATGAACAATGGACAATCATAATGGCAGTTTTTAAATCATTTTCCCTGGAACAATTCTAGTAACATCAGCAGAATAGTAGGAGATTATGGTGTGCCAGTAGTGAAGTTCAATGTGCCAGAAGAATAGATTTATTTATATATATCAAAATAGGGATGGGCTTGTTTAATAGTAGATGACTTGATATGGATCATTAAAGGTAACTGGTTTATCAGCTCTTGATTCTTTGCAAAACTATCCATAGCTTTAAAAAGATTTGGAGATATTCTATTTTCAAAGCTCTTTTTCAAATCCCATCCAATTCACAGTTCTAAATTTGTTTTTTTTTTTTTTTGGTTTGGTGCAATAAAGATCTTTCCACCCCAGCAAGTTCAAAAAAAAGAAAGAAAAAGAAAAAAAAAGATGCTAATTAACTTTCACACTTAAACTTCCAAGCTTACTCACTTTTAAACTTTTTTCTATTTGTCCTATAATTTATCCAGGGAGAAAAATCTTTGCAAGTTTGACAATTTGTACCAAAATCAGCTGGATGGAATGGAAATTCATAACACCTACCAAGAATTTGGCGCAGATGCAAACATGCATAATTTTTCAAACAAAGTGCAAAATAAAATAAGATAAAATAAACCACAACATATACAGGAGGCTGACAGTAATCCGCTACTATTTACATACTGTATAGGTTACACCAAAGAGTATGCTACATCAAGGATCCCCAACCCCTGGTCCATGGACCAGTACTGGGCCACAGCATGCCAGCAACGGGTCCGCACAAACAAGCAAAGCCACATCCGCAGGATGCAGGCAGCATACAAAACCACACATCCTCCGGTCTGCAAAAACCCTCTCTCCACGGAACTGATCCCTGGTGCCCGAAAGTTTGGGGACCTCTGTGCTACACCATTTCCCCAAAACTACTAAATCATCTAATAACCAAATTGTCTTCCCCTCTTTTTTCCCTCCCTTATGCTAATGTCACGGTCGGCTTGCTATGCACCCCGCACTCAACCAGACAGTAGCAAAGGGAGGGAAGGTATTGGAATGCAAGGGAGGTATCAGGGAGGGTAAAGGAATCTAAGTGTTTTATTATAATATTCATAATAGTAAAGTTGGAAGGGACCTTGGAGTTCATCTAGTCCAACCCCTTGCTCAGGCAAGAACCCTATACCATTTCAGACAAATGGCTATCCAGTCTCTTCTTAAAAAACTTCCAGTATTGGAGCATTCACAGCTTCTGGAGGCAGGTTGTTCCACTGGTTAATTGTTCTAACTGTCAGGAAGTTTCTCCTTAGTTCTAGGTTGCTTCTCTCCTTGATTAGTTTCCATCCGTTGCTTCTTGTCCTGCTTTCAGGTGCTTTGGAGAATAGCTTGGCTCCCTCTTCTTTGTGGCAGCCCCTGAGATATCGGAACACTGCTATCATGTCACCCCTCACCCTTCTCTTCAATAAACTACACATACACAATTCCAGCAACCGTTCCCTATATGTTTTAGCCTCCAGCCCCCTAATCACCTTTGTTGCTCTTCTCTGTACCCTTTCTAGAGTCTCGACATCTTTTTTACATCATGCTGACTTGAAGCCTGAGATAGATCCACGACTCCAGGTCATCAGCTAGGAAAGTCTGAGGCGGAGAGAACATTCCCCAAACAACAAGAGTGTAACTGATTGGCTAGATGAACACACAGTGTGGGAGGATTAGGGAAAAAGTTTTCTTATGTTGTTTGCGCATGAAATCGTTATAATTGGCTTTTTGCATTTCTGTACCCCTATGGAATTTTCAGTAATGCAATGGATGGAAAGTAATCAAGGAGAGAATCAACCTAGAACTAAGGAGAAACTTCCTGACAGTTAGAACAACTAACCAGTGGAACAACCTGCCTCCAGAAGTGGTGAGTGCTCCAACACTGGAAGTTTTCAAGAAGAGACTGGACAGGCATTTGTTCGAAATGGTATAGGGTTTCCTGCCTGAGCAGGGGGTTGGACTAGGTCAGGGCTTTTCAACCTTTTCACCCATTGTACCATTTTTAGGATATGGCAACATCCGAGCACCAGTAGTCGCCTAGCAAGATGTGAAAAACCTGATGACCAAAAAAAGTGGGGAAAAGTGATGAAGTACAGGTAGTTCTCGACTTACAACAGTTCGCTTAGTGATTGTTCCAAGTTACAATGGCACTGAAAAAAGTGCCCCCCAAGCCACAGCCGAGCAAGACAAATGCCTAGTGGTGCTCTTCCTCCTGTCCGAGGTTTTCATTGTTGTGAGCATTTCTGTTGAGGATTGGCAGTGGGGGTGGGGTGGAGGGTGTTTGGTTTTTATTCCCCCCGTCTGCTGGGTGGTTGCAGCAGGTTTTGGTCACTTCACATGACCCTGGGACACTTCACATGACACCCTGGGACATCATAAGTATGAATCAGTTGCCAAGCATCTGATTGTATCCTGGAGATGCTGCAACATTCCAGCTGATCAGCACTTCTTCTGGGCTCAGAAGTGCCAGGATCAGCGCTGAGCTGCAGCTGGAGCCTGGTGCTGATCCTGGTGCTTCCTCTGAGCCCTGACAGCCCTGAAGAAGCGTTGATCCTGGCACTTCCGCTGAGCCCTGACAGCCCTGCAGCTCCAGCCATCTCTCGCTCAGGCTTGTGTGGTGCTGCCGCCGATTCAGCTCATTCCCCTCCCCCCGCTACTACTTTTCTAGGATGGTCACGTACTACCTGCCAGGTGCCAATGTACCACAGGTGGTACCCGTGTCACTGGTTGAAAAGCCATGGACTCCAAGGTCCCTTCCAACATCATCATCATCATCATCATCATCATCATCATCATCATCATTATTATTATTATTATTATTATTATTATTATTATTATTATTATTATTATTATTCTCTTGGTAAAAAGATCTCCCAGGAGTTTCCTTTGCTATCTCAACCAGTGGGACAGTTGACAGCTTATTTAAATCCAAGGTTATTTTTTTTTATTTAAAAAGTTTTACAATACATTTTGACTTTAATCCCCCCCTCCCCCACCCCTATCCAACCCTCCCTATCCCTCTCCCCCACTCCCTCCTCCCCCCCCCCGACTTCCCAGAGGCATAAAATCGAAAAACAAACATAAACACCCCTATGTTATCAACAACAAACTATAAATTCTATCTCTCTCTAGCTCATATAAAATGAATACAAACAATATTAATATTACAAATAAAGTAGAAAAGAAAAAGAGGAAAACAGAAAAAGAGCTTTACTCAAAATAAATTTTCTTAATCCCAGTCCTTATTCATATTAATTTCAAGAAAAAAAGAAAAAAAAAGAAAAGAAAAAAACTTTCACCTGCTATTTACATTCTCCCACCTTTCTCTAATTTCCAAACAAATTCTCAGTTACACGCCAAAAGCGCCTATCTCTGTTAATCTTAATAATCTCCGATCAAACTAAACTATGATCAAAAATAGTTCTTGCATGTATCACACCAAATGTCTCGCAGTTCCAAATCATCCTTAAGTTCAAATAAGAGTTCAAATAAAAAGAGTATATAAAAAAAAAGATTTAGGCAATCTCTAAGACAACTTGTTGTTAATTAAGAGCTTACATACCCATTCTTAGTTCAACACATACTTTAAGTCCATAACCCTAATATGCTTTTCTAGCAAGCAAATAACATCAATCTTAAATTGTGTAAAATATTAAAAAAAACACCTTTCTTTCTCCTCTATAATAATTTTACTCCATTGACATTCTAATCTAAAAATTTAATCAGCAATCTTGACGCCCCAAAACTTTTGGAGCACCTCTGTCATGACCCCCAAAACTTCTTTAGACCGCTCTCCTCCCACATCTTCACTGTAAGCACACTTTGAAGATTCCATAACTTTCTGCTGGTCTTGCTCTTGCTCTCGTCTTGCTCTTCTTAAGGCGGCACGCGTCATCTTCTGGCCTCCTGCAGCAACCGATGAGACTGTGACTTGATCCCCTCCAACACCATTGTCCTCTGTCTGTCTATCTGCAACATCTTGAAGCTTTCCCACACCGTATCCTTTTGCAGGTTCCAAAAATGATAGGGGGGTTGCTTTTAACACATTACTATAAAAATCACGTGCCTGAGCCACAGTAACCAAACGGTGTCTTTTACCTTCGTACGTCGCCACCAATCCAACTGGAATCTCCCATCTAAACTTAATATCACGTTTCTTAAGTTCCTGTACTAGAAATGCAAAATCTTTCCTTCTCCTTAGGATCTTCGGAGGGATCTCTTTTAAAACCAAAACTTCTTGCTCAGCCACTACCAAATTAGTATCATAAGCAGCTTGAATGACTTCATCTCTAATTACTCTCTTTGTTAAATAGACCACCACATCTCTGGGTAACTTCCTCTGTCTTGCAATCCATGAATTTACACGAAAAACTTTGTCCATATTTCCCTCAATTTCAGATGCTGACTGGCCCAGTACCCCTTCCAGAGCCTCAGAAATCAGCTGTTTTAAATCTTCTTTACCATTCTCCTTTAAACCCCTAATTCTAATAGCATACTGCATCTGATTATACTGAACAAGGCTCAATTCTTCGTCCATTTTATCCCTTATATTTTCATTTTCTAATACCTTTGCTTCTAATATAGAGTTCTTTTGACTGAGATCCTCCACTTTTATATCCAGCTGTAGCACACATTCAGCTACGGATTCAACCATAGACAAGATGTCCACCCTCATTGCTCTCAGCTTCTCTTCCATCTTCTTCTCCAATTTCTCCATTTTCTCCTCCATTTTCTCCTCCAGCTTTTTCAACTTTTCATCCATCATATCAGACATCAATTGTGCATGCTTTCCAAGAGCGTCTTGTAAATCCTTAAGCGTCAATACCGGGGGAGATGCAGGAGGAAGCAAAGCTTGCAATGAGGTCTCTTGCACCAGGGAAGACCCTGCATTCCGAAGAGCTTTAGAAGTTTTAGCCGCCATCTTCCCCCACTTTCACTTATTACGCACTTTCACTTTAAAGCTATAAAATCCATTGAGCTAGAGAGTAAAAATAAAGAGTCCACTTCACCTTGACCTCCTGTACCGCTCTGCCTGCATCTTGATAATCAAAAGTATTTCCTTTTGGCAGGGGTGGTTGCTAACGCCTGGCTCTGCTCCAATAATCCCAGAGCAGAGGCGCTGCGCCGCTCAGAGCAACCCAGGCTTCGGGGGGGCTCATCCTTCAGCCGCCCAAGCTCTCAGCTCAGGTGGCCCCGGAGAGCTCAACCCCTACCTGGGGCCTCACCCCCTCCTCTTCTCCCGAGGAGGGGGCTTCAAATCCATCTAAACAGCTGATCGACGCTGTTTACGATGGAAAAACACAGCTGCGGAGTGGGCAGCCCGAAAACGGCTGTCTTCGGCGTCGCGTCGCCACCGGAAGTCCCAAGGTTATTTTAACCATGCTGTACATCTGATGAAATGAGTTGCAGCTCACAAAATCATGCTTTTAATAAAATATGTCTGTTGAAAAAAGTGCTACAGATTCCTTCTGATTCTTCTATTCTTGCAAAGGTTATATTCTTTTTTTGTCATTTGTTGCATTTGCTTTATTTGTTGAAATGTTTATTACTCTTTGTTGATTATAACCAATTTTATATTTATTGAAAGTTAAGCAGAATTACAGTGGATTTTTTTTATTGCTGGTGTAAATAAATATTTATTTACCTAGTTGTTACTCAAGATATATGACTTAGACCCCTGAGATTGCAAACTTGAAATTAACTAAATTCTACTTCATCTGCAGTTCCAAACATGAAATTATGCCAGGCCTTCTATGATCAGGACCTTTTAATCTTCAGAACTGAATTTTTCCTTCAATAAGAGGCAACATTTTCTATTTTCTTCTGCTCCTATAATCTAAAGGATCATCATCATATTATTATGGAAGATTCCCCATTTATCCATTTTTTCCTGACATAAAAAGCTTGGGAACATATGCATATGACACCTAAATTGCTTGACAATCATCCAATTCATCTAGTTAATTTGATTTCCACTATGCAGAATGCAACCCATTCAATTTGAGAATAAATTTAAATTGACAGCCCTTCCAACCTAAGAATGAAGAGAATTTATTCAGATTTTAAAATACATATATATCAGAATTAAACTTAAAATGTCTGCTTCTTGGAATATTGTCAGTTTCTTTCCCATTTTATCCCAAAAATGCTTTTTCAGGAGGCAACTGGACATGACCTAGAAGACTGTGAATCCCCATAGACTTTCCCATTTTAGTTACCTCTCTGTTTCTTATTTGCCATTATTTAACTTCCTTTGAATTCTTATTTGCCTTAATTCCTTTCTCATTATTACCCCTAATTTTGTTGGCCAGAGATATCATGGGGGAATGTTATTAACATTAACTAAGATACAGAATCGCTATATTGTAAATGGGATGTTTATACCTGTTTGTGATATAAGTGACATGCATTTGTAAATCAGCACTTGTCTGAGAAAGTCAGAAAACAATTATTTATTTTATTTATTTTTATTTTATTAGATTTATATACCGCCCGAAGGACTCAGGGCAGTTTACAGGGTATTTAAAACAAGAAATACAAAAGTTAAAAACAATTTAAAAAATTACATCAATCCCTGAAAAAAAGTAAAAACCCCAATTAAAATTAAAATTAAAAACTCTCAGCCTGGGCCGGAGAGCTCGAAGAGCCAGGTCTTCAGTTCCCGGCGGAATGAACGGAGGTCAGGGGCAGTCCTGAGCTCCACGGGCAGCTGGTTTCAGAGGGCAGGCGCACCCACTGAGAAGGCTCTCCCCCTGGGTGTTATCCGCTGGCAATCTTTTACCGGCGGCACCCTGAACAGACCCTTAGGTCCCAAAGGTGCTTTTTTTCAGGGAGCAACTGGACTTTCTTGTGTTTCTTTGTTTTCAACAGTGAAGGGACACAGGGCAGAAAACATCCTGCGACCGAGAAGGCTCCACAAACATTTGCACTTCTCAGGTGACCCTGAGGACACTGATAAACCTCCAAAATGGTTTCAATGACTCTCTAAAGCAGGCATGTCAAACTCGCGGCGTCATGTGACGTTGCGCGATGTGTCGGAATTTTTTCCCATTGCCGAAAATGGGATGGGCGCGTTTTCTCCGTGACGCTCCAGCCCATAGGCCGGCAGTTTGACACCCCTGTTCTAAAGGAATGAAAATGGCCATCTGTCTTCAAGCAATATAAATACTTCCACTCCCCACCATCTACTCAGAGCTGAAGAAGCTTCTTGGATGAGAAATGAAACATCTTTAAAAGAAACACAAGAAAGTCCAGTTGCCTCCTGAAATAAGAGCTTGAGTCTCAAACCCAGGCTGACAAGCTCAGAGTCTAACTGCTGAGCCTTCATTCCCCATCTATGTACATATATAATTTATAGAAGAGATCTACTGTGATTGTTTCAAAGTAAAATAATAATATAAAATAGAAGTGCATCATTTAGCTCTTTATTTTTTTAAAAGCATTTTGAGGTAGTTACTCCCAAGCCCCAACAGAAAACTTTACCCAGATTGTTGTGTAGTGAGTTCTTTGGAGGCAGGAAGCAAGACGAGAGGTTTCAAACAGGAACATTTCTTTATTGAGGCAAACAGGAATAGAACTGAATCAGAGGCTTCTGTGCAGCTACTTATATGGTTGGCCACTAGGTGGCAGCCAATAGGTTTAAAGGAATCCATTCCCACCCCAAATCATCTAATGATCTTCTTGGAGACTGCATGTCTGGCTAGTCAGCGACCATTACACAGACATCTCAATTGAGCAACCTTAAGCAGCATTCAAAAGACATGTGAAAACAGTACAAGTAAAATCCCAATACATTACACAGATAACTGTTGCTTTCTGCCAACTACTGGATGTTTTCATGTATCCAGAAAGGCCAAATAGCTGAATATTTCTTATAATAAGAACAGAAAGTAACAAAGTTATTGGCAGCTGTTAGGTCATTCTTTTAACTCCCCAACAATAATAATCTCTGATAGATTTATGCCAAGCGTGGAAATTAATCTTTACTTTCCAGACATTCTATCCCACATTCAGTAATGTGCTTATAACAGAACTTTACAGATGTGACACAGCTAGATGAGTTGCTTCATGTCAGATAGGAAATAAGCCATGGTTGCTTGTGGTGGATGGCAAATAATGAAATGACTGTGCTGATGTCATCGTATAAGTAATATATTGTGGTATGAAATTTATCCTTTTTGTCTACATCACTGAAACTTAAATTCCATTTGCTTACCTCTATAGCAGGGGACTTCAAACTAGGCTTTTTTATGACTTGTAGACTTCAACTCCCAGAATTCCTCAGCCAGGCACACTGGCTGAGAAATTCTGGGAGTTGAAGTCCACAAGTCATAAAAGGGCCTAATTTGAAGACCCTTGCTCTATAGTGATCCCGACCACCATTTAGGCTAGTGAGACCTGGAAGGCATTAGCAAGCATTAATGAGAAACTTGACGTTTTCCAACAAAGCTGCCTTCACCAAATCCTAAAGATTTGCTATTTGTGGCCATGTTACTAAAGAAGAAGTGCTTCAAAAGAGTTTCTCCTGCAAACTACATAACACTGTCTCATGCAGAAGACTCCAACTTAGTCATATTCCCTGCATGGAGAACAATCAAATCTCTAAGGTAATGAGATAGATCTCCCCAATGCCAAATGACCAAGAGAATACCCTTGTAATACATGGTGAAGAATGTTCATGGCAGACTTAAAGATTCTAAAAACCACTTGGGAAGATGTTGAAGTAATCACCCCAAACCAAAAATGTTCTAGATCCCTTGCTGCCCAATATGCTACATAGAATGGGGGGATTTAATGCTAATGCACAGGAGTGTATACACAAGCACACATACATACATGCAAGCACATGCACGCACACACACACACACACGTTCCCCAGGTTTAAAATTCCAAGCCCTTTCCTATTCTTTTTAACAGAAATTGGGCCATTATCTTCTCAATCTTGTCATTGATGATTTTAATAATATTAAATGAAGTAACAAAATTATATGCTCCCATTTCTCTCTGCCCAGTTCCTTCTAAATACTGTAATTTTGACAGAACTTTATAAACTTTATAAAGTTTATTTAAAGTCTATAATAAAAGACTTTATTATAGGCTTAAAGAAAAACAAAAAAGCAACACCATTGTAATAGTATTTATTACAATGGTGTTGCTTTTTTTTGTTTTAGAGGTATGTTTGAACCAGATTACAGAAGGCATTACATTGAAGCGTATATTGATTTATTGACAGCACTAGAGGCAAAGACATGGCCAAATAGGCAGGGGTTAGAGTTCTTTAGAGATTTGTACAAATTAGAAACAACAAATATAATTTCTCTCTCTCTCTCTCTCTCTCTCTCTCTCTCTCTCTCTCTCTCTCTCTCTCTCTCTCTCTCTATATATATATATATATATATATATATATATATATATATATATATATATATATATATATATATGTGTGTGTGTGTGTGTGTGTGTGTGTGTGTGTGTGTGTGTGTGTGTGTGTGTGTGTGTGTTTGTGTATGGAGGTCTTCTAGTCCAACCTCTTGCTCAATCAGGAGACCCTATAAACCCTATACCATTGGTTGTCCAATCTCTTCTTAAAAACCTCTGGTAACAGAGCACCCACAATTTCTGAAGGCAAGCCATTTTCATTGATCATGATTAATTATTCTCACTGTCAGAAAATTTCTCCTTAGTTCTAGGTTGGTTCTCTCCTCAATTCATTTCCAACCACTGCTTCTTATCCTGCCTTCAGGTGCTTTGGAGAATAGGTTGACCCTTTCTTCTTTGTGGCAGTCCCTTATGTATTAAAAGGCTGCTGTCATGTTGCCCCAGTCCTTTTTTTCACTAGACTGGACATAGCCAATTTCTGTAACTGTTCTTTTCATATGTTTTGGCCTCCAGCCCCCTAATCATCTTTGAGTAGGGTGTTGGAGTGGAACTGGGAGGTAATGAGGCTGCACTATCAAGTCAATGGAGTTTTGAAAGAATAAAGAGACAGTTATTCCATACAGATAATTTCTTTTTAGGGAATTCTTCTCTTTGGCTTTTCCAGAACTCTGCTCAACTCCCAGGTTTTTTTTTTTTTTAGCATTCCTTAGCTTTCTGGAAATTGTGTGGCTAAGCTGACAGGGTCCCCCCCCCATGAAAGTGTTTTTTCAATAGGACATAAACACCATGTGGCTGAGCCTGTCTTTTGTTTTGTCTGTTGAGGTTTCTTGGGGTTAAGGGCTTTAACTTGGTTCTACAAAATCTCCTACACCACAACAATGCATAACTGTTGACTTCCGGTGGCGGCGCGGCGCCAAAGACAGCATTCCCGGGCTGCCCGCGGCTCAGCTGTTTGTTTTTTCGCCCGAAACAGCGCCGATCAGCTGTTCGGGCGAAATTGAAGCCCCCTCCTCGGGAGAAGAGGAGGGGGTGAGGCCCCAGGTAGGGGTAGAGTTCTCCGGGGCCGCCTGAGCTTGGAGCTTGGGCGGCTGAAGGATTGAACTCCCCCGAAGCCTGGGTTGCTCCCAGCTGGCCGGCGTCTCTGCTCCGAACTTCTTGGAGCAGAGCCAGGCGTCTGCGAACCATCCCTGCCTGAAGAAAGGACTATGATTTAAAGGAGCAGGCAGAGCGGTACAAGAGGTAAAGGTGAAGAGGATTATTTTACTATACTCTCTAGCTTGTTGGACTTTTTAAACTTTAAGTGAAAGTGCGTCATAATTGAGGACTAAAAGATGGCGGCGAAACCTCCCCCTAAAACTCTTCGGAGCGGTGGATCCTCGCCGGTGCAACAATCATCACTACAGGCGTTGCACCCTCCTGAAGCGCTGACATCGAAGGACTTACGAGATGCTCTGGATAAACTTTTGGAATCAATCAATCAATCAATGGGTGATAAATTTGCACAGATGGAGGAGAAATTGGAGAAATTGGAGGAGAGAATGGAAGAGAGGATGGAACAGAAGTTCAGCGTGATGAAGGTAGACATTTTGTCTTCAGTGCATAAAGTGGCGGGATGTGTGGAAGAATTAGATGAAAAAATGGATGATCTGGCTCAAAGGAATGCTATATTAGAAGTAAAAGCACGGGAGAATGAAAATGCAAGAGACAAAGTGGAAAGGGAGTTAAGCCTAGCCCAATATTACCAGATGCAGTTTGCTGTCAGAATCAGAGGTTTAAAAGAGAATATTAAAGAAGATTTAAAGCAGCTGATCTCTGAGGCTCTCGAAGTGGTATTAAACCAGCCAGCATCTGAAATAAGAGCAGCTATGGATAAAGTGTTTCGGGTGAATTCATGGATTGCCAGACAGAGAAAGTTGCCTAGAGATGTGGTGGTTTATTTTGCAAAAAGAGAGATTAGAGATCAAGTTATACAAGCTGCCTATGATGCTAAAGTGGTGATTGCTGAACAAGAAGTCTTGGTTTTAAAAGAAATTCCTCCAAGGATTTTAAGGGGAAGGAAGGACTATACATTTCTCGTGCATGAGCTTAAGCAAAGAGATATAAGGTTCAGATGGGAGATTCCAGATGGGCTGATGGTGATGCATGAAGGTAAAAGGTATCGGCTGATTACTGTGAAGCAAGCGCGTGATTTCTACAATAATGTCTTAAAAGCAACCCCATTAACACTTCTGGAAGCTGGAAAGGGATCTGGAGAAGGAGAACATCAAGAGGATGAAACAGAGGAAAGTGGTGCTGGAGGAGATCAAGTTACAACTTCTTTGGATGATCCTAGAGAGCAAAGAGTAACGCGTGCTGCTTTAAAACGAGCAAAGAAAATAAAAGAACAAGATCAGCAAAAGTCTTTAGATTCTTCACAACGTACATATAGTCAAGCTGTGGGAGGAGCACGGCCTAAAGAAGTTAGTCCTATCAAAGCTGTGCTCCAAGAGCTTTGGGAGGATATGCATGGCAACTAAATTTCTAACCTGGAATGTTAATGGACTAAATTCACCGCAGAAGAGGAAGAAAGTTTTTCAATATTTAAAACAATTTAAGATAGATGTTATATGTTTGCAAGAAACACATATTAGAGTTTTGGATCAAAAGCATTTATTGAACTCGAGACTGGGTACGCAATTTGTTGCCTCTGCAGAGAATAAGAAAAATGGAGTGGTTGTTTATGTTAAAAGTGCCTTAACAGCAGACTTAATTGAAGCAGATAAGCATGGAAGATATGTTATGATTGAGCTGTTGTTAGAAGGTAAAAAGACGCTTCTAGTTGGATTATATGCACCTAACCAACAACAAGCTGATTTTTTTAGCTTACTCCACACAAAGCTTACCCAGTTGGATTATAAATCTTTTATTTTTATGGGAGACTGGAATGGTGTTTTGGATGTACAGTTGGACAAGGCTGGAGCTTTTAAGCGCATTCCAAGTCATGCTAGACTGCCTAAATCTTTTTTTGAAATGAAGGATGACCTGGAATTGCGAGATATTTGGCGTGAGAGACACTTGCAGGAGAAGGATTATACTTTTTATTCTGACAGACACCAATCTTTTTCGAGGATTGATTTTATTTTGTTGACTAATGATTTTTTTTTGAGAACTAAAAAGGTGAAGATTTGTGCAAGAACTATTTCTGACCACAGTCCAGTTTGGTTGGAGATTGATAAGGAGAAAAGAGACAGGCGCTCGTGGCGCGTAAATGAGAATTTGTTTAGAAATCAGAGAAATGTGGAAGAATGCAAACAGCGGATGAAGGACTTTTTTGAGATTAATATGAATAAGGGTACCTCTATGGACATGGTTTGGGATGCTAGCAAGGCCTATATGAGAGGGGTGTTGATATATATGAATAATAGACATAGACGTGCAGTGGAAACTAGAAGGAAAGAACTGGAGAATGAAATAAAGGAAAAAGAAAAGGCTTTGATTTTGAATCCAGAGGATGTGAAGGTCAAGGAGGCTATTAGACTGCTAAGAGGACAATTTGATAAATTAATGGCAGATCAAGTGGCAACCAATCTGCGGTTTGCTAGGCACAATACTTTTTGTAACGCTAATAAACCAGGCAGATGGTTAGCTTATAGACTGAGGAAAAAACAAAGGGCCTCTAATATAGATAAGATTGAGTATAAAGGAAGGGTTGTGTTTCAACAGAATCTTATTAAGGATGCTTTTGTGGATTTTTATTCGAAATTATATACTAAAGAGGAAATTAATGTAAAAGATATTGATATATACTTGGAGAATGCTAGCATCCCAGTTCTTACGCAAGTACAAAAAGAGGGGATTAATCAACTGATTACAGAAGAAGAAATTCTTACAGCAATTAAGGAACTGAAGGTGGATAAAGCGCCAGGCACGGATGGCTTGACTGCGGCCTATTATAAAAATTTACAATTTGAGATGATAAAGCCGTTAAAGGAACTGTTTCAGACAATTCAGAGGGGGGGAAAGGTGCCACCGTCTTGGAGAACAGCTTTTATCTCTTTGATTCCGAAGGAAGACCAGGATGCTACTCAAGTTAAAAATTACAGACCGATATCGCTTTTAAATACAGATTATAAGATATTTGCTAAGGTTTTGGCTAATAGACTGATGAGGGTTCTGCAACAGGTGATTCATGGGGATCAAACGGGGTTTATTAGTGGTAGGCAAATGAAAAATAATGTGAGACATATAGTTGATGTGTTAGAGTTTTTGGAAAGGCACAACCAGATCTCTGCAGCGCTAATCTTTTTAGATGCTGAAAAGGCCTTTGATCAATTGAATTGGCAATTTTTGTTGAAAGTTTTAGATAAAATGGATTTTGGGGAAAATTTTTTACAGCCGATTAGGGCATTATATCAAAAACAAACTGCCCGAATCATAGTTAACAATAGCCTGACAGCAGCATGTAATATTGAGAAGGGCACAAGGCAAGGGTGTCCGTTATCGCCCTTGTTATTTGTGTTAACATTAGAGATACTATTGGTTAAGATTCGGAGCTCGGAAACAATTAAGGGGATACAAGTTGGAGATCAGGACTATAGATTGAGAGCATTTGCAGATGATCTGGTTGTTACAGTGACCCAGCCAGAGAACTCTGTTGTGGACCTGATGGAGATAATAACACAATATGGGAAGGTTTCTGGATTTAAAGTAAATACACAGAAAACTAAAATTTTGGCTAGAAATATGACAGTTTCACAGAAGGCTCTCTTAGAAGGATTAACTGGATTTGAGATTGTTAAGAGGGTTAAATATCTGGGGGTGATTTTGTCGCCCTCTAATACAAAGCTATATAAAAATAATTATGAAAAACTATGGGGGAAAATTCAAAAAGAATTGGAGAGTTGGCAAAAATTGCAATTGTCTTTGTTGGGACGGATTGCAGCAGTGAAAATGAATGTCCTGCCCAAATTTTTATTTTTGTTTCAAATGATACCGATTCTTAAGAAAGATTCTAATTTGGAGGAATGGCAGCGTGGTATCAATAAATTTGTGTGGGCAGGGAAAAAGCCACGAGTTAAACTTAAGATTATGCAGGATACTCGTGAGAGAGGTGGCCTTAAATTGCCTAATTTTAAATTATATTATGAAGCTGCTGCATTAGTAGGAATAAGCGATTGGATTAATTTGACGCAATTGAGGTTATTAAATCTTGAGGGCCATGATTTGTTGTTTGGCTGGCATGCATATTTGTTGTATGATAAGAAGGTAGATACTGTGTTTAGGATGCATATTTTAAGACAGGCATTGCTGAGAGTTTGGAAGAAGTATAGACATAAGCTAAGCAGCAAGATACCATTGTGGGCAATTCCAAAACACGCAATAGAAAATATACATGCTGGTTTCAAACATGATGTGACTACGTACAAGGAAATTTTAAGCCTGGAAAGGAATGTTTGGTGTTTGAAATCATATAGCCTCTTGCGAGAAGAGAAGGTTGTTCAAACTTGGTTTCAATATATTCAATTACAGGCCAGGTGGAAAGAAGACCAGAAAAATGGATTTACAATGACTGATGAAAATTTGATAAAGCAGATTAGAAATCAGGGACCAGCACATATTAAACGGATATATCTTGCATTGATAGAGATTGACTCGGAAACAGAGCTTGTTAAGGATTGTATGATAAAATGGGCCCAAAACATCCAGGAAGTTATTACAATGGACACGTGGGAAAAGATTTGGGTGAGGAACGTAAAATTTACTCAAGCTCAAAATCTAAGAGAGAACTTTTACAAAATGTTTTATAGATGGCATCTAGATCCTAAAAAGCTTGCAAGTATGTATCCGAATTACCAGCCTAAATGTTGGAGGTGTGGTGATGAAGATGCAACATATTTTCACATATGGTGGACATGTAAGAAGGTTAAGGCTTTTTGGATAAAAGTCTGGTGGAATATGCAGAAGATTTTTAAGCAAAGGATAAAGTTTTGTCCGCAACTTTTTTTGTTGGGAATAATTACAGATGCTACAGTTGTGGACACTAAATTGACGTTGAATTTAATTACGGCAGCAAGTCTCTTAATAGGTCAGTATTGGAAGAAGGAGGAACTGCCGACTATAGAAGAATGGACTTTAAAGGTTTCTGACCTGGCAGAGATGGCAAAGATATCGGCCTATTTGAAAGATCATTCGCAAGAACGCTATATTACGGAGTGGAGAGTATATCCAGAACAAATATGGGACTAAGAAGTTTCATGTAGCATTTGAATAAGTCTTCCTTTCTTTTTTTCTGTTTTTTTTGTTTTTTTATATATTTTATATTAATAGTGTTTGTAGTTATCCTATATGAGCTAGAGAGTGATAGATTTTAGAGCTCATGGTTGTTAGCATATGGATGTTTATGATTTTTTTCTTTTTGTTTTTTATACCTTGTACTTAGCTCTGGGAAGTCGGGGGGGTGGGGAGGGGGGGAGGGGTAAGGAGGGAGGGATAGGGGAGGGGTAGGGGGGGATTGTCAAAGATAAAATGTATGATAAAACTTTTCAATAAAAAAAAACTATCCATATGGTGTAGTAACAACTTGCACCTAAACTTCGGCAAGACAAAAGAGATGGTGTTAGACTTCCGGAGAAAAAAGGAGAAACCTGCACCACTTCACATTGGGGAGGACTGTGTAGAGAGAGTTTCCTCCTTTAAATTTCTGGGAGTCTACCTCTGTAAAGATCTGACCTGGAAAGTTAACACAACTCAGGTGGCTAGAAAGGCCCAACAGAGGCTTCACTTTCTTAGGGTCTTGCGGAAGAACAGGGTAGAATAACAGCTAATGACCCTCTTTTACCGGTCTACTATAGAGAGCGTCCTCTCGTATGGTATTGTGGTTTGGTATGCTGGTCTGACAGCCGCGGATAGGAAAGTATTATAGAGGGTAGTGAGCACAGCACAAGACATTGTGGGCTGTTCCCTGACACCACTGGATGACATCGCCAGGGCTCGTTGCCTTGGAAGAGTGAGGAAAATTCTCAGGGATGACTCACACCCTGGACGGTATCTCTTTACTCTCCTACCATCCGGTAGGAGATATAGGAATATAGCCAGCCGTACCAACAGGCTGAAAAATAGCTTTTATCCGTGGGCTGTTAGGCTTTTAAATGGGACATAATCTTATGCAGAATTGACTTGGGAGGGGGGGAGCAGGGAGGGGGAAGGGGGGTTTTTTAAAGGAAAACTGTATTTTAAAACTTTTCAATAAAAAAAAAACAATGCATAACTGTTAACAATTACTGTTCATAGCCGGGTAGAGTGAAACAAAACTTAGCAACATTTAAGAACACAGAATTGTCTTTGTTGTCTACTGGGAAATATAAGTAAAATGAGTGAAAATTCCCTGGGAAATCAGAAAGAATCAGAGAGATCAATTACAAATGAATGCATAGTTTTGCAGAAAAACAAAACACGGGCTTTAGATTCTATTGCACTTGTATCATGGAACATCATTTAGCAATGGGTAAAAAGGTAAAGGTAAAGGTTCCCCCGCACATGCATGCTAGTCGTTTCCAACTCTAGGGGCCGGTGCTCATCTCCGTTTCAAAGCCGAAGAGCCAGCGCTTGTCCGAGGAAGTCTCTGTGGTCATGTGGCCGGCATGACTAGATGCCAAAGGTGCACGGAACGCTGTTACCTTCCCACCATAGGGACGTGGTGGCTCAGTGGGTTAGGACACTGAGCTTGTTGACCAGATGGTCGGCAGTTTGGTGGGTCGAATCCCGAGTTCTGCGTAACAGCGTGAGCACCTGTTACTCGTCCCAGCTTCTGCCAAACTAGCAGTTCGAAAGCATGTAAAAAATGCAAGTAGAAAAATAGCAATGGGTATTTTCCAGTATTTCTCTCTTGATTCTTTGTGGCAATAGCATTGAGCCAAGGATAAACTTCTCCTGAGTTTTAAGACAGTGACTTGGTCTAGAAAGCTGGCTGATTTGTATTTTGAAAATTGGTTGTTAATACACAATTGGAGATAAACTGCATGAGGCAATTAGCCTTCTCTATCTAGAATACTTTGTTTCAGAATGGACCTAGAATCAAAATCATCTATAATTAAAGGGACCAATTATGGATTATGTCACCATTTCAGCCAAAGTTCAAGTTAATAGTCCAAAAGCCAGATTCCACTCCTGCTTCTCACAAGAAAACAACTTTTAGGAAATAATGCAGAAAACGTTTTTCAAACAATTTGCCTAATGATGTCATTATTTCTGTATTAATCCATTTATATTTGATGGCATATGCTTTAATTAACATAAATGGATGATAAAAGAAGAGAGTTTTTTTCCCCTGCAAAACAAAAGAAAGATCTGTACAGGATGTTCATTCCAATCCTTTTTACTTGACCTAATTATTGAGTACCAGTATTAGCCCTTCTTTTGAGGCAGAGATAGCAAAACAGCAGCAGCCTTATATTGTCAAACTAAGGACTGAGTTGTGCTGAATCAATACTGTGAATGTTCTTTATCAATTTTAAAAATAAAAACTTTCAATAACTGCCTAAAGAACAAACTATTATTTTTTGACTGGAGACAGGTGTCAGGTTTAACTTGACCTTGAAGAAGGGAGAACTTCTGACACGTGGTGTTTCTGGCATGGCAGCAATATTAATTTAGATAGCTGGTAAACTTTTTTGTTCTAGAAATAAACCCCTCATGGTCGGCGGGACTTAAATTTGTATCTTACTGTGAATATATTTCATTAGATACCAAAGGCAAATGAAGCAGAAGAGCATGATGAGATATTACACTGCCCTGATAGGCAACCATAAACAAAGGGCATAGTAAAGACAACATAATATTTCTTGCTTTAATTCCTCTATAATATACATTTTGGCCAATATCAATAGAAGCCCTTTTGGCGCAGTGGTTAGAATCAGTGGTGGGATTCAGAAAGTTCGCACCACTTCGGCAGAACTGGTAGCTAATTTTTTGTTGCCCAGCACAGAATTGACTTCTGGAAGCGGCATCCACACAGATAACCTGTTGTTCACATATTTGAATCCCACCACTGGTTAGAATGCAAACTCTGCCCACAGTGTGGAGTTTAATATTGTTGGGCTCAAGGTTGACTCAGCCTTCCATCCTTGTGAGGTCAGTAAAATGAGGACCTAGATTCTTCAAGGCAATATGCTGACACTGGAAACCAGTCAGAGAGTACTGTAAAGCACTTTGTTGTTAGCTGCGAAGTCATGTCCTACCCATCGCGACCCTATGGACAACGTTCCTCCAGGCCTTCCTGTCCTCTACCATCTTCTGGAGTCCATTTAAGCTCACGCCTACTGCTTCAGTGACTCCATCCAGCCACCTCATTCTCTGTCGTCCCCTTCTTCTATTGCCCTCAATCTTTCCCACCATTAGGCTCTTCTCCAGTGAGTCCTTCCTTCTCATTAGGTGGCCAAAGTATTTGACTTTCAACTTCAGGATCTGGCCTTCTAAAAAGCACTCAGGGTTGATCTCCTCTAGGACTGACCGGTTTGATCGCCTTGCAGTCCAAGGGACTCGCAAGAGTCTTCTCCAGCACCAGAGTTCAAAGGCCTCAATTCTTTGGCGCTCAGCCTTTCTTATGGTCCAGCTTTCACAGCCATACATTGCAACTGAGAAGACCGTAGCCTTGACTATACGCACTTTTGTTGACAGGGTGATGTCTCTTCTTTTTAGTGTGTTGTCTAGATTTGCCACGGCTTTCCTCCTGAGGAGCAAGCATCTTTTAATTTCTTGGCTACAGTCCCCATCTGCAGTGATCTTGGAGCCCAGGAAAATAAAATCTGTCACTACCTCCATTTCTTCCCCATCTATTTGCCAGGAATTGAGAGGGCCAGATGCCATGATCTTGGTTTTGTAAAGCACTATGGAGAGGTATATAAGTCTAAGTGCTATTGCTATATGTCAGCCTGGTACTCATATAATCACTGTTGGACAGCTTCATGCCCTGAACACACAGAATGTAAAAGTAAGATTTGATCCAGGCACATGTACTGCAGTAGTCAGCCTTGAGTCCAGAATCAGCACAACAACAGCAAAGATTAAAACCTATAGGTGGTGGTCAAATTAAACAGGGAAGTCAAAGAATGCGTGAAGCCTTAAGCAATAGTAACCTTCAAGATGCTAAATAGCTCTGATTGTCAGGGTACTGATAAAGGTAATAAAGCACAATGGTTGCCTACTCAAGTGAATGTCACACATTCAGCTCCTTTTGACATTCTTTAAATATGGAAATAAAGTAAAAGACCTCTGTATTTTTAGCAACAACCTCAGGAGCAGCAGAGAAACCACTGAATCTGCAAGCACAAATGATTGATCCGTGACAGCTCAGAGTCATTCTCAGTCATCATGATTCCATTGACCATGATTATCCTGTCATAGATAAAAGCATCCTTAGATTTAAAGCTCAATTTAAATGGATGACATTACAATGCCACTCAGCCTGGATCTGTGAAGACTACCTAGTGACAGGAGGAGGGGTGGGAGAAATATTCCCTTGAGGATCTCAGGAGAAGAAATGAGATGTGTGTACCTGATCACTGTCAGCTTCCTTCCCTGCCCTCCATCCCAAAGCATCAGCAAGGAAAAAAATGTTTTTTTCCAAATTAGGAGTTTTATTTGCAAGATATTGGAAATCAGTGTGAGTAGAATAGAAACTGTTTATAGTTTACAAAGCAAACCTCTGGTTTTGTAAGACTGTGCCATGCAGCAGAAGTTGTGTTTGCCTTCCGGTAGTCCTCAACTTACAACCACAACTGAGTCCCAAATTTCTGTTATTAAATGAGTTTTGTCCCATTTTACGACCTTTTTTGCCTCAGTTGTTAAGTGAATCACTGCAACTGATAAATTAGTAACCCGGCTGTTAAGTGAATCTGGCTTTCCCATTGATTTTGCTTGTCAGAAGGTTGTAAAAGGTGATCACATGACCCCAGGACACGTCAACCGTCATAAATATGAGTCAATTACCAAGCATCTGAATGCTGATCACATGATCATGGGGATGCTGCAAAGGTCGTAAGTGTGAAAAATGGTGTTAGCCACTTTTTTCAGTGCTGTTGTAACTTTGAATGGTCACTCAATGAACTGTTGTAAGTGAAGGACTACCTGTGTAAATGACGTTTTGCTTTGCTGCAGATTCTTACTTGTCAGGCAGTGCAGTAGCTTATTCTTCATTATACCAAATGTGACTGAGTTCATCCTGTGTGAAGGACCCGGTATAATTTCAGGATTATATAGTGATCACTGAAGAGAAGCTTTATTAAATGAAGACAGCTACTTCTAAGTTATGTGGCCTACACCTTTCTCTTTCTAGGCAGAGACCAATATTGTCTGTAGTTGCATCTCAAATAATGAATGAAGTTGTTTTTGTTGTTGTTTTCATTATTAGATCCTGGTCTTGAGCATTATATGGAAAAGAAACGATGGAGCAATTCAAGGTGCCAAGGTACCAAATTAGGCAAGGAAAGCAAGGGGAAACCAAAATTCAAGAATAATTGGTAGTCAAGAATTTTTGTGTGTCACACCAGAAAAATCTGCTTTGTAAATAGGAACAGTTGGCCAAGGAAAATGAGCAGTGATAGATAGATAGATAGATGATAGATGATAGATAGATAGATGATAGATAGATAGATGATAGATAGATAGATAGATAGATAGATAGATAGATAGATAGATAGATAGATAGATAGATAGATATAGATATAGATATAGATATAGATATAGATATAGATATAGATATAGATATAGATATAGATATAGATATAGATATAGATATAGATATACAGTAGATATAGATATAGATATAGATATAGATATAGATATAGATATAGATATAGATATAGATATAGATATAGATATAGATATAGATATAGATATAGATATAGATATAGATATAGATATAGATATAGATATAGATATAGATATAGATATTTGTTTTCTGAGGTTTTCGCGGGTGTTTGTATGTGGATCTTTTGTCATTCGGGTTTTTGCCCGCTTAGAGTTGAGGGTGTAGGAGCAACGTTTCGATGGAATCCCATCCATCATCCTCAGGCTGGTGGCTTCAGCTTCCTTCTTCTGGGAGAAGCATGAGGCTCCTACACCCTCAACTCTATGTGGGCAAAAAGATCCAGATATAGATATAGATATAGATATAGATATAGATATAGATATAGATATAGATATAGATATAGATATAGATATAGATATAGATATAGATATAGATATAGATATAGATATAGATATAGATATAGATATAGATATAGATATAGATATAGATATAGATATAGATATAGATATAGATATAGATATAGATATAGATATAGATATAGATATAGACACAGACACATATACAGACATATATACATATACATATACAGCAGGATTTTGAAGTGCTGTTAGATGCGATCTTCATACTATGTGTGTGGTTTTGTAATTCTCTCTACTTTAACCTTTTATTTGGGAACATGAACTAGGAAAAGAGTTTAATTGAAGCTATGGTATTTTGTAAGGTAGGATGAGCTAAGAGAGAATGAGTTTGATCCAAACTCATCCAATGAATTACCATGAGGGAAGGAAGGAAGGAAGGAAGGAAGGAAGGAAGGAAGGAAGGAAGGAAGGAAGGAAGGAAGGAAGGAAGGAGGGAGGGAAGGAAGGAAGGAAGGGTCGGTGGGTTTCTGATGCTCTCTGCCAGCTTCCCACAAGGAAACTTAAAGGGGAAGCCTTCAGGAATTTGGAAATTGTTCCATTTCCCACTCCCTGATCCTGTTCCCACTCCCACCTGTGGTCATTCTGTTTCTCTGATTATGTGACAAAATATCTGTTAACAATTGCCCATGGGGGACAACTTGCCTAGTGTTATTTTAAAACCCTTGGCATGCCAAGGAATAAACTTGGGACTTTCAGGTTGGGAGCTGTGAGCTTTTTGGAAGGCAGGGTAGGGAAGGGAAGGGAAAGTCCCAGTCCTCAAGAAGAAAATTATAGCAGCAAATTAGAATGAAACATAATATGAATATTGCTGAATGGAGATTTGAGGAAATAATTCTGCTCCAGTCCTGAAAGTTGGATCAAAGGAATATTTGGTGTAGCCCCAATGATTTGGCAGTTGGGTATGTTTTGCCCATCAAGACTGGCAACTGAGCTATGTTTTGGAATCTGCAATTTCCTATTTCATGCTGAAATTGTAAGAGACTAAGCTAAAGCCTAAAGCTGCTGCACTTAGGGAGAATAATTACACATTAAATATGAAAAGAAGAGTGGATTTATGCTAATTGATGTATAAATCAAAAGAAGGATTTACCTACCTTTTAAGTTCATGAACCAGTGCTAGCTCCTGACTTATGCCTAGATTAAAATTAATAACAGAATTCAAATGAATTACTTCTCTTTCATATTAATATGAAATGCCACATTATAGAATAATTGTATACTATTTTGTACATGTATCGTATAAATGATAGATATATTCAAGGTGCTGGTAATGATCTATTAAGGCCCTAAATGGCTTGGGTCCGGATTATCTAAGGGAACACCTGCTGCCAGCAGCAACTTCCCATCGTCCTGTGCGCTCCCACAGGGAGGGCCTTCTCAGGGTACCGCCGGTTAAAGAATACCGGCGGGTTATTCCCAGGGGTAGGGCATTCTCTGTGGGCGCGCCGGCCCTATGGAACCAACTTCCCACGGAACTCAGGACTGCCCCCGACCTTCGCTCATTTCGCCGGGACTTGAAAACCTGGTTCTTCGAACTGTTTGGTCCAGACTGAGGGGTTTTAATTTAATTTAATTTAATTGGGTTTTAGTTTAACTTCAGGGACTGTAATTTAATCAATAGTTTTAATTGATTTTAATTTTGTATACTATGTATTTTATTTTTCCCTGTAAACCGCCCTGAGTCCTACGGGAATCGGGCGGTATATAAATTTAAATAATAAATAAATAAAATATTGAGACTGAGTGACTTCCGGTGGCGACGCGACGTCGAAAGACAGCCGTTTTCGGGCTGCCCGCTCCGCAGCTGTGTTTTTCCATCGTAAACAGTGCCGATCAGCTGTTTAGATGGATTTGAAGCCCCCTCCTCGGGAGAAGAGGAGGGGGTGAGGCCCCAGGTAGGGGTTGAGCTCTCCGGGGCCGCCTGAGCTGAGAGCTTGGGCGGCTGAAGGATGAGCCCCCCCGAAGCCTGGGTTGCTCCGAGCTGCGCAGCGCCTCTGCTCTGGGATTCTTGGAGCAGAGCCAGGCGTTAGCAACCACCCCTGCCAAAAGGAAATACTTTTGATTATCAAGATGCAGGCAGAGCGGTACAGGAGGTCAAGGTGAAGTGGACTCTTTATTTTTACTCTCTAGCTCAATGGATTTTATAGCTTTAAAGTGAAAGTGCGTAATAAGTGAAAGTGGGGGAAGATGGCGGCTAAAACTTCTAAAGCTCTTCGGAATGCGGGGTCTTCCCTGGTGCAAGAGACCTCACTGCAAGCTTTGCTTCCTTCTGCATCTCCCCCGGTATTGACGCTTAAGGATTTACAAGACGCTCTTGGAAAGCATGCACAACTGATGTCTGATATGATGGATGAAAAGTTGAAAAAGCTGGAGGAGAAATTGAAGGAGAAAATGGAGAAATTGGAGAAGAAGATGGAAGAGAAGCTGAGAGCAATGAGGGTGGACATCTTGTCTAAGGTTGAATCTGTAGCTGAATGTGTGCTACAGCTGGATATAAAAGTGGAGCATCTCAGTCAAAAGAACTCTATATTAGAAGCAAAGGTATTAGAAAATGAAAATATAAGGGATAAAATGGATGAAGAATTGAGCCTTGTTCAGTATAATCAGATGTAGTATGCTATTAGAATTAGGGGTTTAAAGGAGAATGGTAAAGAAGATTTAAAGCAGCTGATTTCTGAGGCTCTGGAAGGGGTACTGGGCCAGTCAGCATCTGAAATTGAGGGAAATATGGACAAAGTTTTTCGTGTAAATTCATGGATTGCAAGACAGAGGAAGTTACCCAGAGATGTGGTGGTCTATTTTACAAAGAGAGTAATTAGAGATGAAGTCATTCAAGCTGCTTATGATACTAATTTGGTAGTGGCTGAGCAAGAAGTTTTGGTTTTAAAAGAGATCCCTCCGAAGATCCTAAGGAGAAGGAAAGATTTTGCATTTCTAGTACATGAACTTAAGAAACGTGATATTAAGTTCAGATGGGAGATTCCAGTTGGGTTGGTGGCGACGCACGAAGGTAAAAGACATCGTTTGGTTACTGTGGCTCAGGCACGTGATTTTTATAGTAATGTGTTAAAAGCAACCCCCCTATCATTTTTGGAAGCTGCAAAAGGATACGGTGTGGGAAAGTTTCAAGATGTTGCAGATAGACAGACAGAGGACAATGGTGTTGGAGGGGATCAAGCCACAGTCTCATCGGTTGCTGCAGGAGGCCAGAAGATGACGCGTGCCGCCCTAAGAAGAGCGAGACGAGAGCAAGAGCAAGACCAGCAGAAAGTTATGGAATCTTCAAAGTGTGCTTACAGTGAAGATGTAGGAGGAGAGCGGTCTAAAGAAGTTTTGGGGGTCATGACAGAGGTGCTCCAAAGGTTTTGGGGCATTAAGATTGCTGATTAAATTTTTAGATTAGAATGTCAATGGAGTAAAATTATTATAGAGGAGAAAGAAAGTTGTTTTTTCTTTTTTTTAATATTTTACACAATTTAAGATTGATGTTATTTGCTTGCTAGAAAAGTATATTAGGGTTATGGACTTAAAGTATGTGTTGAACTAAGAGTGGGTATGTAAGCTCCTAATTAACAACAAGTTGTCTTAGAGATTGCCTAAATTTTTTTTATATATACTCTTTTTATTTGAACTTTTATTTGAACTTAAGGATGATTTGGAACTGTGAGACATTTGGCGTGATACATGCAAGAACTATTTTTGATTATAGTTTAGTTTGGTTGGAGATTATTAAGATTAACAGAGATAAGCGCTTTTGGTGCGTAACTGAGAATTTGTTTGGAAATTAGAGAAAGGTGGGAGAATGCAAATAGCAGGTGAAAGTTTTTTTTTCTTTTCCTTTTTTTTTAAAATTAATATGAATAAGGACTGGGATTAAGAAAATTTATTTTGAGTAAAGATCTTTTTCTGTTTTCCTATTTTTCTTTTCTACTTTATTTGTAATATTAATATTGTTTGTACTCATTTTATATGAGCTAGAGAGAGATAGAATTTATAGTTTATTGTTGATAACATAGGGGTGTTTATGTTTGTTTTTTGATTTTATGCCCTGTATTTAGCTCTGGGAAGTCGGGGGGGGGGGAGAGGAGGGAGTGGGGGAGAGGGATAGGGGTGGGGGAGGGGGGGATTAAAGTCAAAATGTATTGTAAAACTTTTTAAATAAAAAAAAAATATTGAGACTGAGTGGACTGAAGGCAATGTCAGCCCTAAGCTGGCTCATTAAATGCAGCCACTGAGAAACAAAAACTGCAGCCGCTAAATGAATTCTTGAAAAAGAAACCATGTAAAAATGTACACTGAAAATAAATAATAACATTTGGATTGAATGGACATATTTTAATAGGCAAGTCAACGCAACCTCCAGAAGAAACTTAACACAGACACGTCTGAAACTGGTCAGTGGCAGAAATTTGTTGTGTCTAATTTAATGAAAAGAAAGACTAGGGTGACATGACCGCAGTTCCAATATTTGAGGGGCTGCCACAAAGAAGAGAGAAGTCAGTCTATTCTCCAAAGCACCTGAAGGCAGAACAAGACTGTTCTAAGAAGCAATGGATAGAAACTAATCAAGCAGAGAACCAACACAGAAATAAGGATACAATTCCTGACAGAACAATTAATCAATGGAACGATTTGCCTTCAGAAGTTGTGGCTATTCCAGCCCTGCAGATTTTTAAGAAGAGATAGGAGAACCATTTGTCTGAAACGTTACAGGGTTTCATGCTTGAAAAGGGGGTTGGACTAGAAGACCTCCCAGGTCCCTTCCAACTCTGTTATTCAGTTATTGATTCTGAATCCACAATCTATTTGCCCCATTGAAAGATGCAAGGAGTCTTATTTCCAAGAAAGACTGAAGCTCTTCTGCCTGGGAGATCCATGAAAAACATATTTGGAGAGTTCTGTGCATTATTATTGCTTTTTGCTGTATTATCCCTAGTTGCTGTAATTTTTTTTATTATGGTTTGTCACACAGTCAGCCAGATGTTTACACTGTATTTTTATCCACCTATTGAGTTCTTCCCAAGGACCTGAGATAGTCAGATGTTGTTCTTTGATGGTGGTAAAGGTATTGTCCCAGGAGGTAAGCTGTTCCAAGTAAAGCTGCCTTTTGCAATTGACTGATGGTGATTTTGTCAATGCCGATAGTGTTCAAGTTGTTTTGGGATTGGACCCAAAGCACCTATTATTATTGGTGCTATCTTTGGTGTGTTTTTTGCCACAGTTGTCCTATTTTTATTTGCAGGTCTTTGTATTTTGTTATCTTCTCCAGTTCTTTCTCTTCTTTTCTGCTGTCTCCAGGTACTGCTATGTCCAGACTTTTTATTAGTATTATTTTTATTAGTATTATTATTACTACCACCAAGATTCTCCTTGTCTAATTTTATCACAAATTTTTAAAATTTCTAATCCCACCAATTCTTCTTTTTTCTGCAAGCTACAATCCATGTATGGTTTGTTACGGAATCAGTTTTTTCTCTGTGTGGCAGCCTCTTCTTTTGTATTCTGCTTCCTCTGGCCAAATGATTACCCATTTATCAATGCATCAGTATATTTCCTTTTGGTCCAATTTTTAGCAAGAAGCATGACTGCTTAAGAGAATTATTAGGAGGGCACAAATAAAGCAGTATCTTAAAGAAATTATTCAAGGAATTGTTCTGCAATAGTATACTGCAATATCAGTAAACAGAAAAAAAAGATAATCATTCACTTATGACTGGTTGTTTAATGACTGTCTGAATTTACTACAGCTTAATAAGGATTCTGGCTGTTGTAAAATATCATGCTGACACCTCTAGTCATATAATAGTGATCGGGGTGTTTGGCAACCTGTTTACAGTGACTGGGTTACCAGGTACCTCATGATCATGTGATTGCCATTTGCAGTCTTGCCTGCTGGCTTTCCCAGAAAGTCATTGGGGAAGCTAGCAGGGAATGTTGCAAAGTGCTCCTGCCTGTGGAAGGATTTCCCCTCCTCTCCATGCATGGGGCAGGGGGAATCTTCATTCATCTGCAGGAACAGAGTATAGATCATTGGGATCCTAGCTTCTTTTTCCCCCAGCTTGCTACAGGAGTTCCATTCCATGCATGGAGAGCAGCTGTACTCCTCCAGTGGAATGAAGAAATGAAGCCTGGATATTGAAGATCCGAGCTTCGTTGTTGTTGTTGTTGTTGTTGTTTTGCAGCCCACCACAGAATTTTCATGTATGGAGAAGAGGCAAAATCCTGTGGCAGGCTGCAGAAAGAAACTCAGAACTTCAGGATCCAAACATACAACAGCTTTAATGCTTCAAGAAGCGATGTTTCACTCGAACCAACTTTTTTTTTTCTTCAGACCTTTTGTCCATCATTTTCCAGTCCATTTAATATATTGGAGAATCTCTGAGTTCCATTATTACTGATAAGTATTATGGGATTTTTTTTTAATGCAAATATGAATGCCTCCTTAAATGGCATCCCTTTTGCATATTAGCTTGCTGACTTTCTACAATTTTAGCAGACAACGTCCTTGTGTACATTTTTGTTGTAGGCTAAATCAAATAATTTTTACAACCTAGGTGATAGTCTGCAAAATATTCAAAGCCTGCTTTTTTTGAAATGAGATGATAAATTCGGAGGAGCAAGAGTCAGTTGTTACAGTATTTGCCTTAATGTCTTCTGAAGTGTTTGTCATTTTGTATCCAGCTGTTTTCTTTGGTTACCATCCAAAATGTGATTAGCCAAGCATAGGCTTATTGACTCAGCCCTCTCTGAGTGTATTTTGGATCACACTGTTTGCATATGGATTTTTTTCCCAATAATGAATCTATACTAAAGGGTTTTTTTTAAAAGTACTTCACTTCTCAGCTAATCAGGGCAGCACATAAAACTGTCAGCATTGTTTCTCATTACAGATCAGACAGCAGAAAGCAATATTCAAATATATTGCAAGAATTTGTGGAATCATAGAGTTAGATTGAAATTATTGCCCGGGATGAAAGATGGATCTTAGCCCAGCTTAATGACATAATTTAGAGAGCTGAAGGAGGCTTGAACCCCATTCTAAACAAAGTTTCTCATCAAGGAACTTCTGCTATTATCTTCTTTTTTGTTAGCCCTTCTCCATAACCTAATTATTATAACCTAATTTTGACTGTGGTTGCTTGAAGACCTTCAAAGAAATACTAACAAAAAATAAAAATTCTAATCTGCAATTAAACATTTTGAACTTGGGACAGTATGTGAATAATGTAAGCATTATATATCAGAGTTGGACCTTCTATATAAAATTGGAAGAGATAGTACATCACATTTAAAAGAGTAGAGCAAGTAGAGCTATAATAGAGTAAAATACCAGGAGGATAAGTGTTAATTTTCCTCCACCTTTCACCTGGTAGGTTCCAAAAAGACCTTTACATTTTATTCTATTCAATGTCTAAAGAATGACTCAAAAAATTGAGTAAAGTTTTGTTACGATAGACTCAAACATGGATCATGCATTCTTCTCTACCAGGCTGCTGGTTGCAGGATTAAAATCACCATCTACATCGGGGTCTTCAAACTTGGCCCTTTTATGACTTGTGAACTTCAACTCCCAGAATTCATCAGTCAGGCACGCTGGCTGAGGAATTCTGGGAGTTGAAGTCCACAAGTCATAAAAGGGACAAGTTTGAAGATCCCTAATCTACATGATTTTATCAGGGGCCAGCATAACGTTCTTGGACAATTTGATAGATTCCATGGTTGACTTTTGCCCTTGATGATATTTTAATAATAAAAATAAAAAATGTACTCCAAGCATCACTGGGTAGGAGGCCCCCATCAAAACTTCCCCAGATGATGTTACCTCACTGTGTGAAAGCAAAAGGATCATTAGACCCACCACCTGCAACCTTCTTCTTACTTTCAATGGAGCCAATTAAATGTACATAGACAAGAGACTTTCCCTTTGACCCCTCAGATTAAAACTTGCTCTGATTGGCTCATGACAATAGTGTCACAATTATATGTGAACTATTCATGTTCAAGTGGAACAGGGAAGAGGCTCTTCCCCTTCTCCTCCCTATGCCTTTGGAAATCTAGATGCTCATTTCAAGTGGAGAAATTACCTGTCAAGTTATCTTTATAGGTGTCTAATAGGATAGTTGATGGAAATGACGAATAAGACCCTTAACCAAGTCCAAAATGTGTTTTCTTACTTCACACATCTGAGGACAGAGCACAGGCCCTGTCAACAAAATTATGGGCTTTTGCCAGTAATTGATATGTGACCACTTTTGGGCAGACATTATTTACTTGTCAGAAAAGGATTGGTTTAAATGCAATGCTTTATCATAGCTGATATTGTCATTTGTAAATGCTAATCAAAACTTTTTGCAATGTATGGCAGTGAAAGCTGGACCATAAGAAAGGCTGAGTGCCAAAGAATTGAAGCCTTTGAACTATGGTGCTGGAGAAGACTCCTGCAAGTCCCTTGGACTGCCAGGCGATCAAACCAGTCAGTCCTACAGGAGATCAACCCTGACTGCTCTTTAGAAGGCCAGATCCTGAAGCTAAAACTCAAATACTTTGGCCACCTAATGAGAAGGAAGGACTCACTGGAGAAAAGCCTAATGCTGGCAAAGATTCAGGGCAATAGAAGAAGGAGACGACCGAGAATGAGGTGGCTGGATGGAGTCACTGAAGCAGTAGGCGTGAGCTTAAATGGACTCCAGAAGATGGTAGAGGACAGGAAGGGTCGCGATGGGTCGGACACGACTTCACAACTAACAACAACAATCAAACCTTTGAAACAATGGATGCTTTCATTCATCGGAACATAAATATTTTCAGCTCCTTTCTTCTTCAATACTATGCTATTTTTTCTGCATAATTTTCTGCCCATTCCTCCTTACAGAACAGTTTCAATTCAAGAATACCTGCTTCAGGTCCTTCCACCACATTTCTGTGGGATTAAGGTTAGGAATTTAACTTAAACAATCCAAAGTATTAATTTTCTTTTGCTTTAAACAGTTGGGTTCTATGACTTGGGTGGTTCATTTGTTTCACGCTCCATGACCCATTTTCTTTGATGGTTCAATTCATAGACAGTTACTCTGATGTTTTCCTGTAGAATTTTCTGGCAGGATTCAAAATTCATGGTTCCATCAGTGGTGGCAAGGCATACTGATACAGAGACAGCAAAGGTTTAATAAATACTACTACTAATAATAGTAATAATATTGGAAGGGACCTTGGAGGTCTTCTAGTCTAATCCTCTGCTCAGGCAGGAAACCCTATACCATTTCAGACAAATGGTTGTCCAGTCTCTTCTTAAAAACCTCCAGTGTTGGAGCATTCACAACTTCTAAAAGCAGGTTGTTCCACTGGTTAATTGTTCTAACTGTCAGGAAGTTTCTCCTTAGTTCTAGGTTGCTTCTCTCTTTGATTAGTTTCCATCCATTGCTTCTTGTCCTGCCTTCAGGTGCTTTGGAGAATAGCCTGACTCCCTCTTCTTTCCTGAGATATTGGAACATTGCTATCATGTCACCCCTCGTCCTTCTCTTCATTAAACTAGACATATCCAATTCCAGCAACTGTTCTTTATATGTTTTAGCCTCCAGTCCCCTAATCATCTGTTTTTCTCTGTACTCTTTCTAGAGTCTCAACATCTTTTTTACATCGTGGTGACCAAAACTGGATGCTGTGGTGACCAAAACTGGATGGGATAAGACTCTTATGTTGGAATGCAGCATTTGCCTTTTGCCAAATGTAACTCTTTTCATTCAAATCAGAATGATCTCATTTTGATCTCATCTATCCACAGAATGTTCATCCAATATACTTCTGGCTTATTCATGTGGTCTTTCACAAACTATAGAATGACAGCATTGTTCTTTTTGGAGAATAATGACTTTCTTCTTGAATCTCTGCCATGCTCATCATTGTTCAGTGTCTTCCCTGATGATGGTCTCATGAATATTAATATTCATCAATGTTAATGTTCTTTAAACATTACCCTGGGTCTCTTACTATTGCTGTGATCTTGGTTGGTTGCCACTTCTGAGAAGGGTAACAATGATGCTTAATTGATTCTATTTATACACAGTGACAGTGGGCTGATATTTATAAACCCTGACAGTGGGCTGATAAAGTCTAAACTCTTTGGAAATTCTTTGTTTTGTCTTTTGTGATTAGCTTATTGATAGCATCCTCTTGTTGATATATATATAATCTGAATTATAATCTGTACTATATTTAAAGACTCTGTAATCTTTTCCAGATTTTTTTGTTTGCTTTCCATATAATCAAGAATAACATTTAGAAAATTGACCCATCATTTCCTCTGGAATTCAAACAACTCTCATCCAAAACTGTTATATGTTTTTGCTCTTCCTTTCTCATTAGATAGGCAAGCAATTTGTCTGCTTTATTACTTTTCTCAAAATATTTGTTTGACAAATTTCATTTTTAAAATAAATCCTATAAATAACTTCCATAAAATCTAGGTGATTACGAATCACTTTAATCTTCTGTTCTAGATCCAACAATGGATTCTTCTAATGCCTTCATTCCAATGTCTTCATTTCATTTCACAATATAGCCTTTGGTTTTTCTGTGGCATTCTTTCTATTGCACTGTGATTTAAATTAATCTGGAAGAAGCATTTCAACTCAGTTTAGTATTTAAATTTAACATCTTCTTGCAATAATAATAATAGACAATTCAGCCTCCATCTTTTTGAGCCAAGGGTTCCTCTATGAAATTTTATAATTATTGGATTGTATATAAATTTATTTATTTATTTATTTTATTTATTTATTTATTTAATTAAATTTTTATACCGCCCTTCTCCCGAAGGACTCAGGGCGGTGAACAGGGCATATCATAAAACTACAAAAATACAAAAGTTAAAAAAAGAATTAAATTATTGCCCACAGTAAAAACAATAAAATATATATATAAATATTAAAACCCTAAGTAATTCCCCATCAGGCCAGGCCAGCCTGTTCAAATAAATGGGTCTTTAACCCGCGCCGGAAGGAGCGGAGATCCGGTGCCATCCGGAGCTCAACCGGCAGCTGATTCCACAAAGCCGGAGCGCCCACAGATTGAATAAATAAATAATGAACTACCTAAGAGATGCAAATTTTACTTCAAGAGCTTCCTTAAAAAAGAACTAGACATCCAATACATGTCTATTGTTCGATATGTTTTCTGAACAGAAGGATGATAGATTTAATATAATAGATATATTATTTCTCTAAGCATATTTATGCCTCTGAATTTAAGAGAGAAATAATGGCAGATCCTGAAGTTGAAACATAAATACTTTGGCCACCTAATGAGAAGGAAGGACTCACTGGAGAAGAGCCTAATGGTGGGAAAGGTTGAGGGCAAGAGAAGAACGGGACGACAGAGAATGAGGTGGCTGGATGGAGTCACTGAAGCAGTAGGCGTGAGCTTAAATGGACTCGCAGAAGATGGGTAGAGGACAGGAAGGCCTGGAGAAACATCCATGGGGTTGCAATGGGTCGGACATGACTTTGTAACTAACAACAACAAATCACATATAGTCATTTGGGAGAGTTGATTAGAATTAATTTTGCTAAACCAGATTCAACAAGATTTGGGGGGAAACACATTCAAAAAGGCTTCTTCTGTGAGTTCAGAAAGTGATATATACATATATATACACACACACAAACACACACACACATACACACAGATATAAATTCTATGAGTTTATGCAATCCATTCAATTTTATTTTTTATCCATCAGAGAACACACATTTTTGATCTAAATATTTATTCTGTAGTAAGTTTCATCTTCAGCATTATACATTTTTTCCTTCTGCATAGAATAGTTCCTCCTCCAGAAATATTTTTTACTGACATCCCTGGATTTAGGTGGAAAAAAATAATAATAGTGAGGGGTAGGAGTATTTTCATTTTTCAGATGATTTTGACAATTCCTACTGATACAGAATATTTTTCTTTTGAATTTTCTGTTCATTACTCAAGAGAGGAGACAGCAAAATTATTAGACATTTACATACCTGAGGGTTCCTTTTGGGGGAAGGAAGTCAAAGATATAATTTAGCTGCCACTGATGTAAACTAGTACATCAAAACCTAAGTACTTTGGCATAATATATTTGCACTTGTTTTTAACATTTGTTTTTTTCTGGCAGCACAGTACAATTAATCATTATTTTCAAATCACATTCTTCAGCAGTTAACTAGCATTTGTATAATTAGTGCTTTGAGAAACCTAAAAAAAATATCTGTGTTCTAAGTAATGAGCAATGATACTCTATCTACAACATTCTTATAGTCCAACTTATCTAAAGCAAACATTGAAAACAACTACAGCTATTCTTCAGATAGCACCATGTTGTAAACTAGATTTGAGCTATATAATTGGGTATTGCTTATTTCTGTTAGAAATAATACTTCAATCCTAAAGCCGCTACATAATCTCCTCCTATGGATGCCCAATGGAATAAGATATTATTTCTGTCTTCATTGTCAACTGGGCTCTAATCAAAAGGATATCCAAAATGATTACCTATAAATGGAACCATATGCCTATGTCCTTCTGTCCACCTTTTTTCTGGGCAGTGAAATGGAAGGAAAATTTTCCATCAATTTCTCTAAACAGTCCAGAAATTATTCAATCTTTTCTCTAGGACAAATGCTTTGATTTTTCCTTAAGTGTGTTTCATTTTGTTTATTTAGCAGGATTTCACTAATTTGCTTTTAGGATTTCAGTTCAGATGCTGGTGGTGAACGATAAATGTCGGTGAGCATTTGTGTGTCTTTGTTTTATTACAGTCCAAGATCAATTATAAAAATGAAGCTCACAAAATGCAGCGAATAACATATAAATACCTACATGTACATAACATTCTGAAACAGTTTATAATGTAAAACAGAAAGGAGGCTGTTTCTAAAAAGTATAGCTGTCAATGAGACTGTTGTAACTTTCTTAGAGATTTCTGGATTCCCATAATTATGTCCCTTATGGATGTTTTGCTTGGGGAAAAAAAGAGAAGTGAACTTGTGATATATGGGTTTGGTGATTAGAAAGAGTAGGCCATGGAAAGGAAGAAATTATGTCATAACTGGAGAGAGAGAGAGAGAGAGAGAGAGAGAGAGAGAGAGAGAGAGAGAGAGAGAGAGAGAGAGAGAGAATAAAACATAAATGTGCTTGTACCGTCTTTCCCAGAAAATAAAACCCATCCGAAAATAAGCCCCTAGACTGATTTTTGGGGTGGGCCTAATATAACCCCAAGGGACGTGGTGGCTAAGTGGGTTAGGATGCTGAGCTTGTCGATGGAAGGTTGGCAGTTTGGCGGGTCGAATCCCGAGTGCCGCATAACAGAGTGAGTTCCTGTTACTGGTCCCAACTTCTGCCAACCTAGCAGTTCGAAAGCACGTAAAAATGCAAGTAGAAAAATAGGGACCACTACAGTGGGAAGGTAACAGCATTCTGTGCACCTTTGGCATCTAGTCATGCTGGCCACATGACCATGGATATGTCCTCGGACAAACGCTGGCTCTTTGGCTTTGAAACGGAGATGAGCACCGGCCCCTTGAGTTGGAAACGACTAGCACGCATGTGCGGGGGAACCTTTACCTTTACCTTAATATAACCCCTACCACAAAAATAAGCCTGTGGGCTGACAGTGTCTGGCAGCAACCTCAGCCCACCAGCCCATTAGTGCAGAGCAGGTATGTCCGCACATGGAGGCAGAGGTGTGTGTGGGGGGAGTATTCTGACTCCAACTGTTATATAGTGATATATCCCCTTGCTGAGACCCCTGTGCCTGACCTGTATAAGTAGATATAATCACTGCTGACAGTCCTTACCAGATAGCTGAACTCATAAAATTACCTTTTTATCATCCACGATCTTTATTGCACGCAGAGAAGATTACAGCAGACAACAAGTTGCGGCAGATGATGAAATGGACGGTATTTCAAGGTCAAAGACAGTAATGGTCCTACCATGAGAGCAGACCACATGTAATGGTGTCCAGGAAGTGATAGAACATTCAGGGTTAAGAAGAAGGAGGAAGTACGTCACAAAATGGGAGGGGTTGGCTGAATGGATTAACATAACAGAAACAAATTATAGTTCCCAAATGACCACATGGTGGCAGCACAATATTTTTTATTTTTATTTATTTATATTTTATTTTAATTCCATTTATATCCCGCCCTTCTCTGAAGACTCAGGGCGGCTTTACAAACTTAGCAGTAGCCTTCATTCTATGTATATGTCTGCTTATTAGGGCTTTCACACACCCCAAGCGGCATTATTACAAAGTCAGCTTATTGCCCCCAACAATCTGGGTCCTCATTTTACCTACCTCGGAAGGATGGAAGGCTGAGTCAACCTTGAGCCTGGTGGGATGCGAACCTGCACTAATTGCAGGCAGCTGGTGTTACTTAAGGAGGCATTAGCCCACTGCTCCACCAAGGCTCTTTTAATATGATAATCCCTAGGGGGAAAATAACCAACTATGCACTGCATAATACTTTTATAGCTGATGTAACAGCACAAGGTGTGTTTGGGTGCCTATGGGGAGTTTAGGAACGAAGTTGTTCACTTGGTCCCCAAGCACCCCATAATTGTCCAAACACTTTTCCCCTGAATCGAGATCTGACAGAGACAAGAAGTTCTGTTTGCTTGCAAATAGGGGCTTGGAGATGGAGCGATTTGCTGGAAGTCTTCTTTTCTTTTCTCACATATTTATTATTTTGTTTTCCTTAATTTTCTCTTTCAAAATTTGCATTGTTACTCTTTTAGAAATGCCTTTAACAAAACAAAACAAAACAAAAGCTTTCGCAAAGAAGTTATTAAAGAGCCATTAAAGTTAATGAGAATTGGAGCTATGGACTTCTATCACAACTGAGTACATACAGGAATTTTAAAAGCACATGTGACATGGATTTTTTTTTCCATAATTGGGTACACACTATGCAAGTTTGGCTTTCATATAGATAGTTCATGTATCTGATCATTATCATCCTAATGCAGTCCCCAATTCATGCCAGGTTAAGGAGTCACTGCTAAGAAGTATATGGGATATTAACAATAATATTATTATGAGGCGACAATTATGCTGCATAAAAGATATGAAACATACCTATGTCTTCTACATCAATTCCTCCAGACAGAGTACTGTAGGCTAACTCACTGTTCAATCCAGGAGTTTGATTCTGAGCTGCTGTTGGGGGCAATATGCTGACTTTGTAAACCACTTAGAGCTGTAAAGCGCTGTGAAGCAGTATATAAGTCTAAGTTCTATTGCTATTGCTATTAATTAAGTTGCAAGTAATATTAATTTTAATTAGTTTTATTTTTCATTTATTCCCTCATGTTTTGTTTATGTCCCTTTTGTCTCTCCCTTATGCTACACAAAGTTGTGCTCCTCTAATCTCCAGTGGATATCTGTATTTTCTCACCACGTGTTTCTTGCAAATGTCTCCTACACAGCCAAAATCATGCTAACCTTTCTAATTTCAATGCAGCTTCATAAATCATATTTATCTTACGCCCATATTTATTGAGTCAATTTATATGTGTTTTGAACAATTTAAATAAATGATATGGGATGGTGTGAGAAATTAAAGCAATCAATTAAGTTTGACCACCACTCTCAATAACAAATACAAAACTTTTCAGTAATTACTTTTCTCATCTCTAGGTAGTCTTCACTTTTGCTCTTTAAAGATAAAATTGTTTGGCACCATTAATCATACATAGAATGAAGGTTAGACTTGTAACTTCCTAAAGCCCGGTATAACATATAGGTAAAAAGGTAAAGGTAAAAGTGACCCCGCACATGCGTGCTAGTCATTTCCAACTCTAGGGGCTGGGGCTCATCTCCGTTTCAAAGCCGAAGAGCCAGTGCTTGTCCGAGGACGTCTCCGTGGTCATGTGGCCGGCATGACTAGACGCCAAAGGTGCATGGAATGCTGTTACCTTCCCACCATAGTGGTCCCTATTTTTCTACTTGCATTTTTACGTGCTTTTGAACTGCTAGGTTGGCAGAAGCTGGGACGAGTAACAGGCGCTCACTCTGTTACGCGGCACTCGGGATTCCACCCACCAAACTGCCAACATTCTGATCGACAAGCTCAGCATCCTAACCCACTGAGAGCCACAAAATTCATATGAAAGATAATTTGAATTTTGTAGCACATTCAGAGACAGAAGTTATTCTTTCCTGGAGGGTACATGTGAGTGGCCAACAGTCCTGTGATGACTTTAGCATTATTAGCAGTAATTACAATCCAATTAATAAATAGTAGCTTCCTAAAACTCCTCTTCCATAGAATGAGTTTTGGTAAACTTTTTAGAATCCAGTCCAAGTCAGTAACCAATGTAATCACCATATCCAGTGGCAGAGCATTCTGGCACTTATTAATTAACCTTTTTGGCAATGGGCAATATCATTATTCTTGGGTATTAAATGGAAGCTGTCACTTATTTTTATCTTACAGATTCATCTATAGGAGGGACTGCTGGACAAGGAAGCATGGACTGCATATAACCAGCACAGAGGAATCTCAGACCCATAAAGTTCTGAGGATAAGTTTAAAATGAGATGCAAATAATTAAAGGGTCAGTGAAAAGAAATCATAAAAACATATTTCTATGTTAATTTCCAAGGACTTCATGTTTTCCTCAAAGTCATCCCCACTTTTCACAGAATAAACTATATAATTTATGTGGAAGAAAATTAAAAACGTGCACGAAATGTGCTTGTGTGTATATACATGCTATGTGTGTGTGTGTGTTTGTATGATTCATGCCTGTAGATCTGTTTGTTTACATACGCATGTATCCAAGTGCTTGTGCATGCTTATCTTATATATGTACTTTGGATGTACATGTCTGTTTCTGTCTCTATGCATGAGAGCCAGACTGGTTTAGCAGCTAAGACATTGGGCTAGAAACCAGGAGATTGTGAATTCTAGGTCTGCCTTAGGCACAAAGCCAGCTGGGTGATCTTGGCAAACCACTTCTGAAAATTTGTCATGAAAGCTGCGGGGAATTAACACTGACTTGAAGACACTGATACATATACATACACTTATATAACATATCAGAACAGTAGCCAGAAAGATATTTTGGAACTATTGGTTCTTCAGTATAAACTTTGAGTTTTAAACTTAGAATAACAAAGAAAGCTGGTCTTTTCAATACTGTTAACAGCATAGGAGTTAAAATGTTTTTGCTTATCTACCAATAGGTCAATAAATAGATTTCATAGCAATTGTTTTCACATTTAAATTGAGCTGATCAAATCAAGAATCTTTGGAGAAAGGGAGAAAAATAGAATATATTTTTAGATGAAAAAAATGAAAAGCTTTCAGCTACATCAGGGGTGTCAAACTCAATTTCATTGAGAGCCGCATCAGCTCTGTGGTTGCCCTCAGGGGGCCGGGTGGGTATGGCCAGGGTGGGCGTGGCTAGAGTGCGTATGGCCTACTGGGTGGGTGTGGCCAGCTCTACATGGTTCTCATCAAGGGTGCCTATGGGGGCCTGGGCAGGAGTGGGACAGATCTGAGGGTCTCTGGCAGAAGGAGGGTCTCTGGGCCAGGGCCAAGGCAGTGGGGGCTGTTCCCTCACTGTTTCCAGGATGGCTTCACGGGCCGCATGAAACCATTTCGCGGGCCAGATCCGGCCCCCGGGCCTTGTGTTTGACATGTCTGAGCTACATGGTGAACAGCTGAAGAACGGCCTTATGAATTCTTTTGTGTCTTCCTGAGGTTTTAGTGATGGCTGAAAGATGGTCTACACTACTTTAAAATAATTGTTGATGTGTATCACAAGAGCACTCCCCACCCCAAATGGTCTTTGAAAGAATGATGAAGTCAGGGAGATTCTTGTAATAAAATGCAATTATTCCTGAGTAGCCTTAGCTGGCATAATTTGTCTGGGCTTGGAAGCTAAGAGGATTGGAAGCTAAGAGCATTGGTCTTAGTTAGTACTTGGATGGGAGCCAGCTCTGGTTAGACTGGAAAGCCAAGGAAGTCTTGACTAGAAGGAATTAATGTCAAATCATGTGTTCTGCAAAAAAAACCCAAAGAAACTAACAAACAGTCTCCACTAACAATACCTTACCTGTAGTTTGCATGGAGTAACATAGGAGTTACCCAACTACCACTTTATAAGCTACATTAACTGCTGTGTTTGTGTTTCTGAGTACTACTAATGTACCAACCACTACATTAGTTCTTACAAAAAAATGTACTACAAACCTTTAATAGTTCAGATAACCAAGGGTAATCTGTGCATCATTTCTGTGCAAATATAACAGAGTTGGCGTTATTACAAGAAATTTCGCACCAACAAAAATTAAAACATAACCCAAGAAATAGGAGTATAAAAATACTACATATTTTCTAAATTAAGATTTTAGTGAATAGTAAAGTATTCTGGTGAATCTTGGAGCATTTAAGCAGTTAGCTTCATTGCAATATGATAGACTAGACTGTACTTTATCTTAACATCTTAGCTTGCCTTAAAATGATAATGTTAATAATTCAAAAGCATAACCTCTTTCATTTCAGACCAATCTTAATGAGAATTTAGGACTGCAAAGTGTTATAAATCTCATCCTAGTTATCGCCTTATTTTGTGTCTTAGTTAAAAACTGTCAGATGCAAATTAACAATAAAACATTTATTACTTTATATAGCAAATAGTGCATACCCAGTATCAACTACTCTTACAATCTTTTTACTAAAGCAAGGCTTCCAGAAGTTGCTCCTGTTTTATGACCTAAGCCCACAATAAAACTCTTAATTATAAATAATTGTAAGTTGGAGAAAGGCCAGAGATCAAAAAAGTCAAAGGAGAAAAACACAAGTCAAATTCTTCTAGAAAGAGGCCTCAGAAAGGAAATTTAAAAAATAGTGTGGTGATGGACCATATAGGAAAAGACTATGAATTGGATGTTAATAAAGTTTATGGTATTAATAAAAGAGAATATTTGTAACTCAGCATTGAAATAAGGAGTTATTGGTGCTCTCTAAGCTTGGTTAGTTTTCTTGCAGTTTTCATTATCGAAACTAGGTAACATCATCAATGCATTGATGATGTTATCTAGTTTTCGTTATGAAACATCTGGAAGAAAACAACCAAGCTCAGAGAGCATCAAGGATTCCTCATAAATGAAATGTTTCTAACCTCAAAATAGAACAGATATTTTGACAGGATATTCATTAAAAAAAAAAATCAGAGCATCTTAGCTGGACCAAACACAAACAACATTGAAACCATAACTCATGAACCACCTTATCTGCATAAGCTAGGTGTACAATTTCTTTGATAAAGCAATGTCTCTGAGCAGTACTGTTCACAACCAATTACTCCTACACATCTCCTAAGAGAAGCAAAAGGTCTTTAGGAGAAAAACATATTTCTGAGATTGTCAGGTAAACACCCTGCCAGAAGGCATCCTACTTTTGACTTTTTCTGTATGCAGATCTAGCCAGTGGCGTAGTGTGGGGGGTGCAGGGGGGGCCGGCCGCACCGGGCGCAACATCTGGGGGGGCGCCCATTAAGGTCGCCGGAGGGGGACGATCTTGCTTCGCTGAGGGTCGGAGGAGCGAGCGAGTGGGCGGAGCATAGAAAGCAACCGCATTCACTGCGCCCAGCCAGAGCGGGATCCCGTCCTCTCGCGGCTGCGGATCGCCTCCTTTCTCGGGTGGGGGTGGGGAGGCTTGGCAGCGTCTCGCCTCCCTCTCTTTCTCCCGCCGCGGCTCTCCTCCGCTTGGCTCTCAACCTGCAAGCCCGGCCCCCCCCGACCCAGCTCCCGCCCCCGTCTCCTCCTTTCCCGGAGGTAAAGGTAACAACTGCAGCCGCCGCACCTGCGGCTGCTTGCTGCTCCTCCTCCTCCTCCTTCTCCTCCTCCTCCTGCCGTATTGACTCTCAGTGGCCACTCGGTTCCCCCTGCAGGAGGCGATCGGGACGCCCCCCCGACACACGTCGCCATCAGCGAGAGTTTCCAGCCAGTCCGGCGAATCTTTGGGGCGAGGTGCCAAAGAGAAGGAGGCGGCTTGGCTTGGATAAGCAGCGTCTGGGCAGAAAATAGGTCAGGCGCCACAGCAAGTATGAACTCCTGGGGTTCAGCCTAAGCAGGCAAAGCTGCAGGGTGGGTTGGTTGGCTTTTCCGGCTTTGGAATAACCTTGGGAAGCTGAGGCATTGTAAGTTGGAAGTCATTGTTTGTTGCCTAACATGTTGGGTCACCCCACACCACATGCTAAGCCATAAACCGTGGTTGGTATCCAGGGTTTAGGACAAGATGGAGAAAACTAGCCAATTGTGGGATCATAAATCTTGATGAAGCCCATCATCGCTCCATGTGATGTATGCACTCAATCTACAAACATAGTCCAAGCCTATTCACATCTGTTGTAAGGTCATTCTCTCGTGGGGTTTATCTTGACATCCACTAAGAGTGGAACAAACATGCCCCATTAACCATTTTCAACGCCATGTCCTCTCTTTGTCTCATCCTAAATCACAGCTGAGGCACCTTAAAGTTGCCTTGTTTCAGTTTTAAACTAGCATTTTCCCTCTTCTCCAAAGACCCTTTTTTGCCTTGAACCTAACTCAAGGGTAGGCAACCTTGGCTCTTTTATGACTCATGGACTTCAACTCCCAGAATTCCTGAGCTAGTGGAAGAGACTCGAGTGCTAAAATCCACGGGTTAGGGGGCGCAAATTACTTGCCTTGCCCCGGGTGCTGACAACCCACGCTACGCCACTGGATCTAGCTAATGACATATGTCAATCAAACTCAAAAAGATAACAAGAATACCTGTGCAGGCACATTCACACACTCTGGGAGACAGACACATAGAAGAATAGAGAAACATCTGTGAATGGTAAGAATTCTTTCTGCTAAAACTCCATAACGGTATTCCTTTAGGTAATACTTACATGAATTGTGGTGTATGAGATGAGACTCAAAGGCATAGGATTTATGTAATGGTATATGATGTGAACATTTTGCCTTATCACAATATATTACTTCTTTGGAAATATTTTAAATCATTTTTTAAATTCTCATCATCTGCTGAACATTCTGTAGGGAAGGTAGCAATACTGACACCAGAAGTGACCCAATTTATCAGACTTATTAAAAAAGTTCTCCTGTGATGTAAGTTGCCTTGCTGTGAGACTACCCACAGAATAACCTGCACCCTAAGTGAACCCTATTAGGGTTGTTTGTTAGTCTGTACTGTATATTGTATATTGTTTGTTGGTCTGTATATTGTGGACTTTTGAAGCTGACCATTTGACTTCAGAAGAGTTGAAAAGCACTGGTCTAGGAAATGAGCTGCAATTCCTCTTTGTTGTGAAAATTACACATACATTTCCATTTAAATCACCAATATGATTTGGAAGATCTGGTTTGCTTGAGAATGGATTCCTTTGGATTCAAACTGTTCCAATTATATTGTTCAATAAGTCTGATTTAATTCAGAATTTGAAATAAATTCAAGAGAAGCCGTTTCTGTATTTTGTGACAGTCTAAGATTCTTCTGCTCACTCTTCTGCCCATTGCATTAAATGTGTTTCTTGTCTTATCCAAAAGTGGAACATTTCTACAGAAACCTACATTATGTCCCTGTTGGTTCTTCAGCTCTTTTTCTTTTGCTTCCAATATACTCTGGATTAAAGTACTTATGGTTTGAGAGCTAAAAATGGCCTCAAGGCAGGTTTGTGCTGTCTGAGAAATCATATTTGTTTCCTGGAATATCAACTTCCATTAAAAAAAAATCATGGTAAATTTATCATCTCTCTCTGCTGAGCACTTTGACTGCCAACTTCATAAAAGTGATATTTCATAAGTCTGGTTTTTTTCTCCCTGTATAAACACAGTATTTTCTTTTGCATTATGTGCAATCTGCCAAACTAATAATGTTGAATTTGGAAGTCTTGTGGCTCAGTATCAGAGTGCGTGTTTTGCATGTAAAATATTCTATGTTCAACCACTAGCGTCTCCAGGTAGGGTTGGAAAAAGTCCATCCTTAACCATGTCAGTGAAAGTTGAAGTGAACAGATAGTAGTAGTTCTGGATATTCTAATTATTAGAACTATTAGAATCTAATAGTTTGCCAGGGTTTCTGTCTCCCATGTACAAAATACATTATAATCAGCCACATTGACATTATTGGGGAAAATAAGACAGAAGTATATTGTGGAGAGGTCACGAATCCCCAAACCTGAAGTACCGTAGGAAAGATCAAGTTAAAGGTCAAATATCAAACAGCCCAGCTTGCAAAAGGCAAAGTCAAGGTGTCAAAGTCAGGTCAAACGTCAAGTACACTGTCTATTATGCAAGGTGACAGCTGGCCAGGCTACATGCAGGAGCTCAGGAACTAGGGACACAGTCTGTGATCTTGATAGTCAATAACAATGTGTCAGCACTTGACAAGTGGAAAACAGCTTTCAAATTATTCAGCTGGAAATGCCCAGAATCTCATTGGGACAAGATTGGCTAGGTCTTGGTGATACTGCAATTTTGTGTGAGATTTAATGTGTTCTAAACTGAAGACAATGAAAACAAAACAAAAAGTCTTGTAAAATATCCTGAGAATGAAGTAGAAAAACAGGAGAGGTACACTTTGGAGGAAAGGGAGCAAATTAACATTAACCATTAATGTTAATTCATTTATTGATCATGAGAAAGTTTTTTTCTTCTTACCTCAACTCTCAACTGTAATAATGAAAATTGTTTGGAGATGATTGTT